>NW_016691972.1:0-3479 GCF_001604755.1 Lepidothrix coronata | reverse complement strand
AACGCGTTGTTGACCAGGAGAGATGAACTCTTCGCGCTAGCTCGGCAAATCTCTCGAGAAGTTACCTACAAGTATACTTACAGGACCACCAAGTAAGGCTTTAATTAACTCAAAGCTTTCAGAGAGCTAATCAGCCTGATAGCATTTCTTCTTGACGCGCTAGAGACACTTTATTCTTGCTCTTCCGAGCAAAGTGCTCTTCTGAGGAGGGTAGGAAAATGCTATTTAAGTCGTGAAGCTTTTAAACTAATAAGATTTAGCTGCCTTGAATTACCTTTTTTATTTGCTCTTTAGTTTTCCAGATATTTTGATGATGGTGCATGTTGAGAGGCATCTGAGAGATTGCTATTTCAAGCACATGAGGCATTTGTGTATTTTAAAGTTAATGTAAATAGGCAGAATAGCCAAAGATGTTCAGTGTATCAATTGCCTTTTTTCCATATACAGGTTTGGCTTGTTAGCCAAAAAGATAAGGTCATAGAGAGTGGCTTATGAATTTGCTTTAAAGGAGGTGAAGCCAAGTCCTAATTTCAGTTGTTACTGTTCTGTTAAATGAACTGCTGTTATGAAACAGTGACAAAGGTTTAACACCTTTTAAATACAATTAAAACCCTAGAATTAGTAAGTATGACTGAAAATCTTGACGCTTTCTTTGTTTTTTAAATGTTAACTCCCTTGCCTGCAATGCAATATCCTTTCAAAATACATTCTCCTACACTTCTGAGAAGTTTTCCTTTGCTCCCCTTTCTTCCATAGTGATTAATGTAAATATACATCCATTCTGGGTAAGCAATGCCAGAGGCATTTCTGTAATTCAGTGTGCTCAGGTAGCTTTCCTTTCTCTTTGGAAGAGGAATCCCTGAATCTCTTGACGCTTCTGAAAACAACAAAAGGTCCTTGTATTCCTCTGTACTTGAGTGACATTCACTGCCATGTCCAAGAGAACTGGGGGTTTTCTTTGTGCATCTCACTTTTTTGTCCCTGATCTACTTTTTTCCTCGAATCTGTTTCTCATTATTATTGGTAGTCAGGGTTAATGTGCTGTTCACTGACAGTGTATGTGTCTTCTTTTCTAGATCCAAGTGTGGAGAAAGGGATGAGCTGTCACCAAAGAGAATCAAGATGGAGGTACAGTATTGTGACTCCTGTATTTTGACCTATGCATGCTAAAATTCACTTGTGTTTTGAAGGGATCTGTCTTAAGGAAATTTGTCAGAAAAACATTTGATAGACAGGTGATGGATGTGAGAGAGAGAGGGGGAGAACATCACCACTGTCTCTGCAAATATAAATGCTTGATGGAGAAACCTGTAGGAGCAGGGAAAAAGAGTAGGATTTGTTTAATGGTAAAGTTACTCTCAGTGTTTTGCACTCTGAGTGAGTAGGAGGGGAGGAATGGGACTGACTGACTTCCTGTGGTGGAATAAGCTCGAGCACTGTAGGAAATGTCTTCCCGTAAGACCTCCTGCTTTTAAGTCAGTGTGAGGTGAGGTTTGCCTAATTCACTTGAGTCAGCTCTTGATCATGTCCAAAATCCACAGTTCTGGATTGATGGCATAATATTAGCCATCTCTCTCTAGATCGTGACACTGATCATACTGAAAAGTCAAGAACTAAAACTAGCTAGAAGCTCTGTGTGTCAACACAAATGGTTGTGCCTGTAGATATTAATTTACAGTTTTTTGGATTGAGTTTTGTGTGAAATGTGCATGTATACATGGCTGATATATATACCTGCACAAGCTGTTGCTTAGAGAGATTCTGAGAATTCCTTGTTAGTAGTGCAGGAGCAGCATATATGTAGCTTACCTTTATCTTCAGTTACCACTGTTGGAAAGCAAATTTGAGACCTTTTAAAAAGATGCTTTTAATTTAAAAAAAAAAAAAGGTATGCATATATATATACCTCATAAGAGTAGCAGATCTTCCTTTTTAATTACTGTTTCACTGTTATGTGGGTATCTAATTTATCCTTAGCATTGTGGGTGTTTTTTATTGTACTGTCTGCTCCAAAAGGTGTAGGTTAAATGTGTATTATAATGTAAGCTAGACCTGAGCTAGATTTGCGTGTGACACAGATGAGGGATGTATTCTTGAAGTGTAGAGGAAAATTGCAACATATTCTGAAGTGTGTTTCTCATGTAACTCACTCTGTGATAAGTGATGTACTGAATGTAGTAAGGCTTTAATCTTTTTTATAGTACTGTGATGCTTTTACCTGTGCAAAGGCTTTTCCTGAGAGGCAAACCCTGGTGACAGCAGTTAGTTTTGAAAAGGCAGTTATGATTAATAAATAAGTCCATCAGTCTGTATACAGTCGTAGTTTGAGTTTATATAATGCAAAATATACATGTGCATTGAGGATTTACTGGTAGCTTTGATAAGTCAGTAATGTCGCTGACATGTGTTAGGACTTGCTTTGACATGTGCTGGTTCTTCGATCCACAAAAAAGAGCAGGGAAAAGGTGCATTAAATGATTTTATCCAGCCTCACCCACTGTCTGCCTTGACCAGCATGTTGCAGGATGGTTGCTTGAGGTTCCTCTCTTTTGTTCAGTCTAGCTCTAATTTATATGAGCTGGTGGGGAACTGTTACTCCTCTGCTTGAAGTAGTATTTCAATGACTTAGATTTCAGCATTAGGAAGTTTTTCCTTCATTCAGTAATAATTGATGATGAGCAAGTGTCTAAAATAACACACTGCAAGGGAGGTGCTGTTTTCTGCAGGATCTTCATTAAAAGAAGGTGTAAAATTTAAATAGTGAAAAATAGAGGCAGAAACTCTGGAAGGTCTGCTTTTTAGTTCAGTAATTCTGAGAAAGGATGTTTACTTTGTTTTCTTTTTATCTAAAATTACCAGCTGTATTTTAAAATGCTTGTGGAAATTTAATGTCCTAATTGTATAAATCACTATTTCAGAAATAGGACATTTTTCCAAAATAAAAAATTGAAAATTAAATTCAATATTTTTGCATTTGATAGCACAGCGTTATTATTTTTTAAGTGACCAGTGTTATCAGTATAAATGTCTGTTTTCCTCACGAGTTTGAGAGTCTTCAAAGGAGTAAACCCTTACTTTAGTGCATTATAGTTCTGAGGTCTGCTGTAAATCATAGATTTTTCTTATAAGAAAGATGCAGTATTACATAGTAGATCACTGTTACATATGGTGTTTTGGGTTCTTGGGGCATGCATTTTGAAAAAAAAAAAGGTCATTTTTGGTAATATGTTTGGGGATTTTGGGGAGGTTTTTTGGGTGGCTTTTTTGGGTGTGTTTTTTTTGGTTTGGTTTGTTTTGGAGAGGTGAAGGTAAAAAGGAAAATGGCAGCAAATGCTGCAAATTTTTCCTTTTGTTCTGGATAAGAATTCCTTACACTGTTTTTGAAGCTGTAATGCTTCATTGTGGCTCTGTCATGGTAATACACAGAGGATCTGAACATGGGGGATTTTTTTTGCTGTAACTAGGTCTTTTTCTTTTTT
>NW_016691971.1:0-3480 GCF_001604755.1 Lepidothrix coronata | reverse complement strand
CTCTGGGCAACCTGTGCCAGCCCAAGGATTCCCTCCCTATATCGAATCTAACCCTCTGGCAGTGGGAGGCCGTTGCCCCTTGTCCTGTCTCTTGTCCAAAGTCCCTCTCCAAATCCTCTTAGCTCTGCCTCCTGGCACAGAGAGCAGAGGGTGGCCGGGGACAGCTCCTGCAGCCCGGAGAAACTCGGCAGTGCTCCGGGAGAGGGGACTTCTTTCTGTTCAGAGAGACACCAGGTCTCCTGCAGACACTGTCTCCACTTCAGTGTCCATCCCATGGTGACAGGAAGCACCACCACACGATTCAGGGATGTGTCTCTTACCCGACTCAACCACCACAGGACAGTGAAGATCCACCAGAGCAAACACTTCCAGGACAGTAATCCTGGCACATATCCATGCCTGCTCCCTGCCAAGCCTTCCTCCTCACATCCAAAACTCTTCTGCCAGGGGCACTGCTGCCAACCAAAGAGCCAGGTGAGGGTCTTCTTCACCTCCAGTGCCTGAGGGCAGCACAGACCCCGCCTTCCATTCCGAAATGTCTGACAGATGAACTCCATCGTTGCATCGTTGTGGCTCCCCACACAACTCATTGGCTCTTCTGGGAGGTCTTCTAGGTTTGATAAAGGTTGGATGGAGCCTGGAGCGACCTGGGCAGTGGAAGGTGTCCCTGCCCATGGCTGGAGGGTTGGACTGGTTGAGCTTTAAGACCCTTTTCCACTCAAACCACTCAGATTCAACGATACCCTCCAGCAGACCCATGAACACGCTCTCAGCGTGGAGGCACCAGCCCCAAGCTCATCCCAAAGCTCTGCCTGTCCACATCAGGAAGCTGAACCACACACAGGAGTGTTCCTGGCACTGGAACAAGGTAATTTTCAGGATCTAAGTGCTGGAATGCTCGCTGGGGGGGCTGGGACACAACTCAGTGGGCACATTCCCTGGCAATTCCCAGGCACACTGTTCCCGAGTGCAGCCACGGGCTCTGGGAGGCTGAGGAGTCCCAGGATCATTTGTGCTGGAAAAGACCTCCAAAATCATTGAGCCCACCCTGTGCCCCATCCCCACCTCGTCCCCCAGCCCAGAGCACTGAGTGCCACGTCCAGGCCTTCCTGGGACACCTCCAGGGACGGGGACTCCACCTTTGGACCCCTGGCTGATGCAATGGATGCAGAACTGAGCAGCAGCCTCGGATTCGGGTATCGACAGGAGACTCCTCCAGGTGATCCAGGGCTCTGCAGGGCTGGGAATTCCCCACTCACGGGCTCCTGCATCCCTTGGGAGAGGACACAGCTGTCACCCGAGCTGGTTGCTGGGCTCAGCTCTGCTGCAGCCAAGGCTGAGGGTTCAGCTCGTTCAGGGGACGAGCACTGCTGCCCTGGCACTGCTGCCCTGGCACTGCTCAGGCTCACTGGGAGGTCTCATCTACACACTCGACCTGAACCCTGGGAGGAAAAGGGGAACTCCTGATCCCTCTCCATGGGGTTAAAGGAAAAAGTCCCCCCCAGGACTTCCACGCCTTCCCAAGGGTTGCTGGGCGAGCGCACGTCCACTTCTGCTGGGTAACCCAGCCCTGGGAGCCACGAGCCCGGTGTGCTCTGCTGCTCCCATGGTTCCCACCGTCTTCTGAGAGGAAAGGATTCCATTCCAGCGTTTCAGCCCTCCCATGAGCTCCTCCACTGTGTTCCTGGGCCTGTTTGGCATTAGAGCCGGGCTCTGGTGCCGGAGCACGAGCGCCTGACGCTGCTCTGGGTCTGTTGTATGGACTGTGGGACACGCCAAGGACCCATCCATGTGATGTACATCGTCGGGAATCCCTTGAATGTTCCTCTGGATACAGAACAGCCCAGCTCCTACGGCTGCTCCTCTGACTACAAAACAAAGGGGGTTTAATACTTAGCAGATTGTCCAAGTTTCTCACCAGCTGAGACGTGGAAACGGTCCTGTTGTAAATTAGGCTCTTTACTAGCTGGGACACAACAATCCCAGCAGTGGTGGGGAACAGTGTGGTGGGCCACCAACACCATGTGGCCCCGGGCTCCGTCACTGCAATGACATCTCTGCAATAACATCCCTGCACAAGGCTCTGCTCCTCCAGGGTGTGCCCAGGGAGCCCCAGACAGAGCAGAGACTGTGAACATCTCGAGGGAAGATCAGCTCTGAACACAGGGCACAGAGGTTTCTGGACTTGCCCAGGCTCAGAAACAGTGTCTCCCTCCTGCTAACCTGCCATGATCTCTGCCCAAGGCAGGAAGGGACCTGCAGCCCCGGCAGTGAAGGAAGATCAGAGGTTTCCAAAGTGGATGCAAATGTTGCTGCTCTTGATGTGCTGCTGGTCCCAACCCACGACCCTTGTTCTGCCTGTTGTTTACCTTAACCCTCCATGGAAACTCCTGCTGCCACCACACAACTGATCCTTCTCACCAAGGGCTGGGAGGATCATCACCTCAGATCCCCAAGGATCAGCACCCAGAGGCTGCTCCACATTTTCCCTCGTACAAACCCAGGTTGGACGGGGCTTGGAACAACCTGGGACAGTGGGAGGTGTCCCTGCCCATGGCAGGGGTGGGACTGGATGGGCTTTAAGGTCCCTTCCCACCCAAACCACTCTGGGATTTAAGGATTCTGTGGTGATGGGACAAACCCCTGAGCAGCCTGTTTGGAGCAGAGGGGGTGGTCTGGGTGATCTCAGAGCTGCCTTTCCACCCCAGCCAGTCTGTGGTTTCTGGGTTTTTCTCAGCCAAATGGAGCATCCTGGGATTTCCAGCCTTTCCAGGCTGCCCCTTCATATCTAGGAGAACAGTTCTCAGTCCCAGCAAAGGGAGGATGTAAAGTTTCAGCTCCTACAGACCAGCAAAATGTCCTTTGGTTGGTCAAAATCTGCCTTTCTCGAGGCTTTTTGGCTCATTCATCCCCGATTCCAACAGAATTGGCCTGGACAGAATGTCACTGTGTTGACATTATTTACTTTTGGCTCATTATCCTCCTCCTGACACAGTGTTCCAGGGAAAGAAGGGAGGTAAAACTGGTCAAATTCTTCCCTGATCTCATATTTCCCCTTTTGCTGTATCCCTAACCCAGATGAAAGCACAGCACAGGAAAAATGAGCTAATGTATAACACTGCCTTTCCCTGCAGAGAATTATTCCTAGGAATGATGCTGGGTGGGAGAATGACACACAGCACAGCATTCCACTGGCACAGTCAGGAGCTGGAGGACAGGAATGGTGGTGCCTTGGTTCTTTTCCTTCCTCCAGGACATTCCTTGAAGATCCTTCCACGTGCTGCAACCTGGTCCCTCCAACGAGCCAAATAACTTCTGCCAGGTGCCTCAGCAAACCCAGGGGCAGCCTGAGATTGGGTACTAGGAGAAAATTCCTGGCTGGGAGGGTGGGGAGGCCCTGGCACAGGTTGCCCAGAGAAGCTGTGGCTGCCCCTGGATCCCTGGAAGTGTCCAAGGCCAGGTTGGACGGGGCTTGGAGCA
>NW_016691970.1:0-3482 GCF_001604755.1 Lepidothrix coronata | reverse complement strand
GTCCCGTAAGAGGCGGGACACCTCGAGTGTCCCGTCACTGCGTCTCTTGGACAGCTGCGGGATCCTCAGGCATCCCGCGGGGCGCAGGGACGGCGGAGGAGCGCCGCGTCCTGCCGAGGCTGAGCGCGGAGGTGGCCGGAGCCGCCCGATCGTCGGGGCGGCCGTGGAGGCAGCGCGGAGGCCTAAGGCAGGGCGGAGGCGATGCCCGAGCCAGCCCCACGGAGTCCCAGGTGTCCCTCGAAATTAGGCAAAAAACAGCGGGAGCTTAGCGTTTTACGGACCGAACCCTTGGCAGCCGTAACCCTGCGGCTGCCCGAAGCATATCCCGAATCTGAAGCCAGCGTGGGGCTAGGGGCATCGAGGGACAGAGCCTTGGAGGGGGGAGGAACTCCACTGCTCCGCAGTGAAACCTGCACTTCCTGCGGTGCCAGCCGGCTAACCCGTCCTCCACGCGCTCCAGCACCGGCACTCGTCTACTGCGGACTTTTTACCACGGAGGGATGCAATGCTGATGGTCACGACGGACAGGAGCAGTCTCTGAAACAGGGACTGACTTTTAGGCTTCCTAATTAAACGGAGATGTTTGTCAGCTGCTGCTTCAAGCTGTGGGCATCACCCAGGTGAAAGCAAAGCTGAGAGAAGCTCTGCAAGGGACTTCGGCGCTGCAGGTGGTGCTGCAACGGTCTGTGCTTTCCTTACTGTCAGGCACAAGTTACTGCCTATGAACCAAACCAGCCCTGCTCCTCAGTCACCCAACAGTCAGCATCCACCTTGAGCCGCAGAGAGGCCCGGATCTCACCTGACAAAGAGATAGTTTTTTGTGCCTGGTTTTGCAGAGGGGGAAGACAAATTAAAATGAAAGAATCTGCTTTATTAGGGATGCCAGGGCTATGCAAGATGGCAAGTTTTCCACAGTAGTTTTCATAGGACTTAACAATAGCTTGTTCTTTGCTAAGGCCAAAGCATGGTTCCCCTTAGTACTAGTTTCGTAGATGAGTGCTTAGCAACAGCTTGTTAAAAAAGAATCACTTCAGTCACCGAGCAAGTGGACGTAGTGCAGTGGTAGGTGGCAGCATCAGAGAGAAAATGATTTGATGTGCAGGAGCCATTGAAATTCAAACACAATTACTGGGGGAAGGATTACTTGCAAAGAACTACAGCAAATGGTACCTAGATGGATAGAAAGAGAAGCCCAGGGAACTTTTAGGATTTTTTGTTATTTTACTCATAGAAGTGCTATAAAATTAATACATGTTTTTAATTAATTGGGGTACTTTCTTTGTGAATTCAAAGAAAAAGTCACAGTTCCCTCCTCTCTGTATGTTGACAGACTATATGTTCCTTTTTTCTTTTTCTTCTCTTAAGTAGTTGTACTGAAAGGGAAGGGTCTATTCACCTCTCATCTGCTCTTTCTCACTCTGGTTACCAGCCCTGGAGACAGGCTGGGGAGCTGCTCTGCGCTGCACCTTCCCCAGGGCCATGGTCTGACCACCTGACTGGTGCTGGAGGAAGTGTTTTCTGCAGTTGCCCTGAGCTCCTTGTGGTGCCTGATGATGGTCCTGGCTCTGCATGTGCTTCCAGGCAGGCAACCTGCCCCTCTACTGTATTTTTCTGGGATGTCATTTACATGCCACTCTGGTATTGACTTTCCTAGATGATACTTCTGGGCATGTATTGCAGAGCGGGTATGTCCACTTAATGCCTTACTGTCATCTAGCCAGAGCTGGTGATCTGGAGTAGATGTCACTCTGAATTAAAGCAAACTAAGAAACACTAAGAAGCAGCTCCTGGTGTAGAAGTTGTGACCCCTCCTCAAGAACCGTCTCATCTTTCTCTCAGTTTAATCCACACAGTGTTTCAAGTAAACACTAGCTGCTTGGATCCAGCAAGACAAGTGTTCAAATTTCTTTGACAGTTGGAAAGTAGAATTATTCCTGCAAGCACTTATCTGCTCATTCACAAAAATAAACCACTTGGGTACCAACAAGGTAAACAATTGCAGCTGCAGCTGCTTTCTTGGATTAAATGAAGGTATAAATAAATAAATAAATAAATAAATAAATAAATAGACTTGTCAAGAAAAGAAGAAACATTTGTGTCTATTTTTATTTTTTTGTGATTGAGGGAGGCAGGGAAAAGACATCATTTTCTTCATTGTTCTTTCTTTAACATCAGGTATCCAGATAATTTCCAGCTTGGAAGATTGTATTCTTTATTTCTGCTGAAGTCTTTAAAAAAACATTCCCTGTGGTTACTCCAAAAGTTCAGCTGTGCTGGTCAGATCCCAACCAAAGACTGGTTAAAAAAGGACCCAGTGCTTAAAGGGAAATACTTCTTCCTTATCCACACTTGAAATTCTTTTGAAGTTCACCAGTGCTGCTAATTGGAGCTGCAATACTGATGGAGAAATGTTGTGTAATTATTTAGCATTAAAGAGACCTATGGGAATCTGCATGTTTTTGTGAGAAAGATTTAGATAAAGAGCTTCCATGTCATGGAGTAGTAGCAGCGTGTACTGTACTGTGAACCTGACTGATTTCAACCACCCGCTTGCTATTGTTTTATTGGGCTTTTTTTTTTTAATTTCCTCTCCCATTTCTTGCTGGTATTCACTGTGTGAGTTGTTCTTTGTTTTAGTGGAACAGTAAGAATTGTGTAAGCTTAAAAGAAGTGCTGTACTTAATTCTTGCAGAGAAAAATATTGTTGGGCTGAGCTCCTGTCTGCTACTGCTAACTTCGAGTGCTACTCAATATATCCTCACTGCCAGGACAGCTGGCACATTATTAAAAGCCTTTGCAGAGAAGTCAAAGACTCACAGGGGCCAGATCCTCTTCTTTAGTAAATTGAAATAGTTTATAATGACTTCAGGGAGATGTAACTGCTCTGTGACAGCTGAGAGCTGGCCCTAATATACCTAGAAAGCCAATGTCTCTCACTTCTAGATGTGTCCTCCAGGTCAGAAATAAGGCAAGCTGTCTGATAGAGACAGGGCACATCTGAACTGCCTTACTTGTTATTTTGAACTGTACTGCTAAAGAGAGAAAGGACCTTGGTATACAGGGCTATGAATCTGGCACTAATTTACAGAGAAAAACCTAAGGGTGTACATAATACTCAACCATTGATGACAAAATCTCTAATGTTTTAAGTCCTTTTTCTATGGCAGTCACTTGAGATGTTTCCTTTCTATTGGTAACATTCAAGAAGAGTATTGCCAAGCCACTCTATTCATGCATTTTAAAGGAGAAAATATGAATGTATGCACCTACATACCAACCTACCATCATGCCTCAGCTTCTTTTTTACACAGAGATAGTGATGTTTTGCTGTGCTTTTTGCCCTTTAAAATTCCAGTGGCGCCTGTGAAAAACATGTGAAAATAAAGGAATGAAACGTTAAGGAAGAATTTATCTCACCAGCACAACAGTAACTTTTCTGATTGAGCTAGTAACAAGGCTAGAAGCAAACACTGACTTCCACT
>NW_016691969.1:0-3482 GCF_001604755.1 Lepidothrix coronata | reverse complement strand
TCCAGCTGAGGATAGGAAGTTACTGCTTAGAAAATCCTTGTATCCACCAGGGATGGATAGTTTCTGTAATAAGACAAAAGGTGCACAGATGTTCTTGGAAATCCTAGGCACAGCTACACTCACTTTTTTTTTCTAAATTAGCAGAATGTGCCCTAAACTGAAGGAAAAAATTACGAATCCATTTAAATTTTGGCTCTGGTATTTTAACAGGTGAACTAGTCCACTTATGTCTCAATCCTGCATTTCAAGGGATCAACAAAAACCATGCCCTCATTTAAAACTATTTTTAACGTAATTAGCAAAGTGCACACAAGTTTCCATTCAGCTGTCAAACCAAGGCTGTGTTCTGACTCACCTGATGCCCGAGGCATGTGTGCATCCGATGTGCAATGAGGTATGTTTCCAAGCCTGCTGTCAGGTGGCAGATGTGACTGATAAAAAGAAAATCTGGGCCTTCTGATTGGAACCTGGAGGAATGGTTGTTGGACTTCCCACAGCACCTCAGCAGCATGCGTGGTGAATGGTCCTGGCGAGAGCCTCACCAGCAACTGGATGCTGAAGGGGCAGACAAGCTTGTCAGGGCACTGCAGGGGCCAGCGGCTCCCCAGGGGCAATGCCACAGGTCCCACTACTTCTGTTCCAGCTTCTCAACTACGATGTGTGAACAGCTATCCTATCACTGGCTACGGCCTGGCCCACACATGTGTGCATTAACCAGCTTGTGGAGGGAGATAAGAGGTGTTACAACCCTGTCAAATTCTCACCCAAATCAGGACCTGTCTTTGTTGTCCATTTTTCAGTGGCAGGTGATCAGAATACCACGCAGTAGAGCTGAATGTAAGCATATTGCGCTTCCTGCTGGCTACGTGGAGGCTGTGAGGGGGGATATACAGCAAGTACTGAGGCAAACTCAGTCTGGACGCTGCCTGGGAATGGTGAACTCCCGACCATCACAGCTTTGGCTGGTCAGATAAGCCATGACATGTTACCCAGGTTAATCCATGGGAGTTTCTTTACGCTTAGGTTCCAGCAGAGTCTGGCCCCATTTATATGCAGGACCAAATGGTTTGACAGTCTCAAAAGCCCACAGTGGAACTGCATTCTTGCATGAGCTCTGTCATTTTTAGGGAGCAGTTAGCTGGGACCTTAGATGTGGGTAGAGACAAGAGCAGAGCCATTCAGATAGGAGAGGGCTGTCTCACATTGACTGGCCAGGTGCCAGGGCTGGCAGGCACACAGAGATTGAATACAGAGGATCCTGCTTGCAAGGGGAGTCCAGAGCTGAAAACCACATGATAGGAAAGCATTTGACTGAGCTGGTACTTAAATAAGGGATGCCAAATCCTTGTTCCCTTTTGTAGGAGTTATTTGTGTTCTATTGTTCTCCCTAATTGCTGCTCTCTGGAGATATGAAGCACAGGATGAAATTACCATTGAACTCTGTGAGGAATGATAAAGGTCTCTCTCAGAGCAGTCACTTTATACTTTTCCCAGTTTTGGGCCCATAAACATTTCGGGGGATGCAGACACCTACACACTTCAGTCTGTTGGTAGTGGGTTTAAGGGGTTGGTGAAAGGTAGTTGAGAACAGCTGCTTTTCACAAATGTCTTAAAAGCACTTGCAAGGGCACACTGAGAGGAGGCTGAAAGCTGCTGCTTGACTCCTCCAAGGTCACCCATGGGCCTGTTTCCAGTAGAAAGGTTGGGTTGGGCTATGTTATGTTGGGCCAGCCTAGGTTAGGGAGAACTCCTTCAGAAAAGGATCAAAAGAGATCACGAGATAGATTGTCCAGCATGTGGCTAAGCAATGGATTGTCCTTCACTTTTCTTCCCTCTGGCAGCAAAACCAAGAGCATACAAACTATACCATCTATACTCCAGGACTATTCTGCAATGGAAAGCAGAGAGCTGTTATTTTCGAGGTCTGCCCTGAGGCTCAGGGAAGAGATCTTGCAGCCTTCTGTGGTGCTAAACATCACATGGGAACAATGCCACTGCACCACTCAGCTGATGCCTCCCTGAGTGTTCTTATGTGTTTAGGCCAGCTCTGCGTGGACTGCACAGACAGCATTCGGGCACAGGCTGTCTCTGGCCCAGGGACCTGAAAGGATAGATGTATGCAAACCACTCTGGTGCTGAGCTGTGCGTTCCCCATAGCCTGCTGTCTAACCTACCCCACTCCCCAGGAGTATGTAGGTCACTGTTGACATTGTTTTCCTCTGACCCCTACTGCTCCTGTTTTACCAGTTTGTTTGCAATTAGCCTGTACTTTTGTAATTGACCTAAATAAGCCTGTTTGTTTCATTCTCCTTCATCCCGTGCCTTATGTTTCCAGAGAGCAGTAATTAATAAGAACACTGTGGCATGAATATCTTCTGCAAACCCAGAGCAGGCAGTGCCCTGGCTGGAGTTAGCCTTATTCATGATGACCCTCAGGAAGCTGACAGTGTAAACCAGAACTCAGCCAGCTATGGGGTTTGCTCTGAGAAAAAGACAGCATGACAGATCTTACAGCTTGATGGTGTTGTACAGCTGTCTGGCGTCCGCAGATGCCTTTTATTATTACTACTGTTAGCAAAATTAAAGAACTAGAGCAAAACTGTGAGTGAGCAAGCAAATACATGAGTCTCTCTGACGACAAGTGATGTCAAAGCATTATATCGCAAGCCATGAAATCCACCCATTTGTATCAGTTTTTGCAGCTGCTCACTATGTCTCCCACAATCACACTTACCACGTTGATGATGTTCTAATTCTCCTCTCCTGCCATGAGGTCTGAAGTATGAATGCTGGAAAATCAAATGCATCAGAGCATGCAAGTTATCACACTCTCTCTCTTATGTTGTTGGGCAACACTCAGCTGGCCAGTTTTGCCACTGAGTTTCCCTCAATTTCCCCATTTCTTCTCATGAAGTCCTGCCTAGAGGGTGACATCTCATTAATGTTGCCTTTCCTTGCACTGCTTTTTGCCTTTTACATCCTTAAAAGTCAAAAGCAAACATCAAAACAAAACTTTGCAAGAGAGTTTTTCCCGAAACTTCCTGCTGTGTCCCAGACCCTCCCATAGAGATGTTTTGCTGCTTCCCACTGGGGTGTCCATCTCTATGCCCCCCTTTTGCAGACAGAGCTGCATCGGGGTCTGTGTGTCAGATTGGTACAGAGGTCAGTGCTAAGTCCCCAGGGGTTGTTACAGGGCAGGTAAAGGAGAGCTTAGCACTGTGGCATCCCTGGGTGCCGAGCTCCATCCTCTCACTCCAGAGATGCTGAAGGGAGGCCCAAGGGATGAAATGCAAACTAATATCATGTTGTTTGGAAACCCAATAACAGAAATGCTGGCACTGCATCTATTTGTGTTTTTCCTGACCCATTGGCGGTATCCTGCCCAGCCCTACCTAGAAGTGTGCAGTTGATACCAGTCCCTTTCCTTGTGCTTGGTTCCCTAGAGAGACTCTCTGAGAGGCATTTGGGAAGTGTCAAGAGGC
>NW_016691968.1:0-3483 GCF_001604755.1 Lepidothrix coronata | reverse complement strand
ATTGACTCATGATAAAACTGTGTTTAGAAGAGTCTTGAGTACTCTTAAAAAGTCATTCTTCTCTTTTCCAAAATGAACAGAGACCTGCAGGTCAAGTGTACACAAAGTTCAGAATAAAACTCTGGAAACAGCATGAAGAGGTCTATGATGTCTTCTACCCTAAGCGATTAGGAAAAAACCTGCCAAGCCTGCAAAGTCTGTTAACATTGGCTTAGTTTCCTAAGACAATGATTTAAAAAGAAGTTTTTATGGTCTTTATATAGCCATTAAGAGCATGGTCTCGGACAACTGCAGCGCCTCTTTGAAGTCTACAGGAGATATGATGGACAGCAATAAAAATGACCTGTTAAGCACTATTTGCCAGGTTTCCTTGGTAATAAGTTTTATACAATCCCCCTATCTGTGCACTCATGCCCATTCTCCCACCCAGCACCCTACCTCCTGCCCTGCCTCCTTACTTCAAATTTAAACTGACAGGGGTTGAAATACAAGATTTGTACAACCCCTGAAAGTTTTGGCAAAGAGCGGCAAATCCCACCTCTTTCTTGACAGTGGGAAGAACCATAAAAGAAGTCTGAATCTTCTTAAGAGATGAAAGAATCTTAATTTTGGACCTTTTCTGGCTCCAGTGGCACAAGGCATCAGGACACCATTCAGAGACAGGACCTTTTGAAGATTCACAGTGTTGGAAATGGTGGCAGCTGAAGGTAAAGGATAAGAGCAAAAGACACAGAGGGCATCATGCATACTCCAAGCTCTTCCTTCAGTATGCAGTCTTCCCAAGTATGCTGCTTGGCAATCTGGGAAAGCCAATGGATTGATCCCTTCTCAGGTTTCTTGCAATCAGCCCTCAAGGTTTGCCTGATGCAGGAACAGTTGTTAGGCTCAGATGTGGCCACCTAGTTTGTTTTCTTTGGTCCTGCAGTTTGAATCTTCTGAGCTGACTGAGCACCTCCTATTGTACTACTCTTAAAGCAGACCTGGGAAACTTCCTCCATGTGCTCACGTTGATTTGATCTCTGTTAAGTCTCACACTACTGGGAAGTGTGCAAAAGAATATTTTTCCCCCTTTAGTTTTGAAGACTGTGTGATTGTTTCGACTGATATGCAGCTATATTTTCTGATATTTTCTTGTAAAATTTTGAACTCAAATCTGATTAAGGTAACTGTAGTACCTGTAAAGATGATTACATCTTAAAAGTCTCATCAAAAAATAGGAACTCACACCAGGGCTGAACATTTAGAAGTTCATTTCTCATAACTTTTTATTCCTGTGTCTGATTACTCCAGTTGAAGAAAACAGCCTGTCTGCTGCTGCTAAAAAAAGGATATGGGAAAAGACTAAAGATATATATGGAGTAAGAAAAACACTACCACGATTCAACTAACTATTCATAAAGTTGACATGCACAAAGCTATAGAAAGTCATGTTTCCCAGTCAAGGCATTCAAAAGGACCTTGACAGGCTTGAGACGTGGGCCTATGTGAACCTAATGAAGTTCAATAAGGCGAAGTCCAAGTTCCTGCATGTGTCAGGCAATTCCAAGCACAAGTGCAAGCTAGGTAGAGAATTGATTGAGAGCAGGTTTAGATTAGATATTAGGAAGAAATTCATTACTGTGAAGGTGGTGAGGCACTGGAGCAGATTGCTCAGAGAAGCTGTGGATGCCCCATCCTTGAAAGTGTTCAAGGCCAGGTTGTATGGAGCTTTGAGCAATCTTGTCTAGTGGCATGTGTCCCTGCCCATGGCAGGGGGCTGGAACTAAATGATTTTTAAGTTCCCTCCCAACCCAACCACTTTATGATTCTATGAATTATGACAATTGTAAAAAGAACTATATCTGTCTCCTTTTCATGAATGTTCTTTTTTTTCATAGACAGAAGCTTAAGAAACTAGAATGTGTTGTAGTAGAAGTTTTTTTAGATTAGAATTCTACAGTAAAGTTTTAAATGGATGTTCTAAATCCAAAGTGTTACTAAAACAAACACTTATTTTAACACTTCTATTAACCTTTTATTAAAAAATCTCAATTATTATCACAAGTCTGGTTGTCCCACAGTCATGAAGGTAATAAAAGAAAAAAGTCTTTTATACTTTCAAATCCCTGACATTTGTAAATACAAACTTTATCAAATTTATCAGTCTTTGTTTCACACATTCTAAACCTTGTCCAAAGGGAGAAGTTCTGAAGGTTGCAATATTGTCTTGCTGGGCTGAGACTAGAGTGATTCTGTTCTGGGCGTGTGTTTCTCAGCAGAACCCTGCACCTCCTCCTGGAGGATGTGCCACCTCCTTATCAAAGGGACAGGTTTGCTGCTACAACTTGCTCTGGTTGCTCTGTGGGGTTGCAGTCACTCTTAACAGGCAAGATAGACTAGGTAATCATAGGCTTCTGCTTACTCCTTCTCACATGACGAATAAAACCATTGTGAACAGACTTTGCAGTTGCCATTCTCCCATGGCCTGAAGTCCTCAGCAATTGTTCGTGTTGGTTTTCCTCAGAACTAGTTGTGATTAGAAAATGGGTTAAGGGCAAGAATGCCAAGAAAACAGTTTTGTTAAGAACACCGAATAACAAAGCTACATTTATTTTCTTAAACTAGTAATTTTCATGCCACTGGTCATCAACAGTATGGCTAAAACCAAGATGTCATGGATGAAATTTACCTGGAATGCAACAACTCTGCAGGAACATTCAGAAATTAACTTAACCTAAGGCTCCTGCTTCAAATCTCTTCTAATGACCAACTAGATGCCCTTTGTGAATCTAGAATAATTGGCAAATGGTTTTCTAATTGTCAGCAACTGGATATTTTTTGTTGAACTCTTAATGATAGGAGTTCTTTTCAGGCTAGTTGCAATTCTAAATGAACTCCATGGGCAGTATTTTTTTCTTTTATGACGCAAGGGATATTATTTTTCCCTTTGTTTCCAAGTATAACTTCAGAACATAGACAACTTTCTCTGGCTTTAAGGGGATTTGCCCTCAGAAGTATACTCTCAGGGACACATTAGCAGCACCATGATTCTAGAGCAACGTTCTGGTCGAAAGAGAAGATGTAATGAAGTACAATACATGAAGAGGAGTGAGAGGAGTATGAAATGCTCCATGGCTAACAGGGCTTGGCTGCCTTAGAGACAAAGAAGACAATAATAAGCAAAGAAACTGGCTGCCAGTATTAAACTACTGACAGAAGAAAACCTCTTCTGTTTCACCTCCTGGTCTGTTACAGCTTGTGGTGCATATTTCTTAACTTCTTGGACTTCAGGATATGCAATGCCATTCTCCACGAAGCATGAAGAAACAGAATGTACACAGCTTCCCAGAACATCATATGATACTGAAGAGATGAAGTGAAACAGGAATGTCTCAGTGACGCCCACAGGAACAATCACCATCGCCAAATTGTCAGCATGCCTCTGCAATGCCAGACCACAGCGAGCATATGGATAGTTTAGGCTTTCTGCCATTAGACTAGATT
>NW_016691967.1:0-3486 GCF_001604755.1 Lepidothrix coronata | reverse complement strand
CCCCCTCTCTTTCCCTTCAGCCCTAAGTGCAAGAATACTTCTACCTTTAATTACTCCTCTCCATGAAATCTCCCTTCTCTCCTGCCTCCTAATGCATATTGTCTCTCACATCCTTTTAATTCCCCTTGCTCTTGTGTATGCACTTCCCTAGCTTGCCATCTTTTTCTCCTCATCCTTTCTTGACATTTTTCTTTCCTCTCTTTGTTGCTACCTGTATCCCAGTGAGTGTCCCTTTCTGCCTTCCTCTCCCTCTGTCCTCTTCCTTACTCAGTTGTAACTTTCCTGGCCCCTAGATTTCTCTTCCTGCTAGTGCCCCTCTCCAGGCAAACATCTCTGCCTCTCCCTCTACTTGTAGAAAGACCAGCTTGGGATAACCTGTGAGAGGAACAAATCTGAAAAGGACTTACAATGAGAAATTGAGAACAAGCCACAGGGAAAGCTGAAGAGGAATTGAAGTGAGTAGGAAGAGTGTAAAAGAAGAGAAATGAGACCAGGGAGGCAAAACCAGAGAAAAGAACTAAGAGTCACAGAAACACTCAGACATGGTAGTGGGGAGAAAGAAACTAAAACTACAACCAAAAAAAACCCCAGCTGGAAAATGCAGTAGAAAAGATAAGGGTGTTCCTAGTTATCTGGTGCTGTGGCAATGACTCAGAATCAGTGAGTTTCCGATCTCCTATTCAAATACAAACAAATATTCCTTCATCTTTATTGCAGTGGTGCCCAAAGGGTGCCAATCACACAGCATAACAGGGTTATTCACAATCCCAGCAGCACTTTTGCTGTAAGTCAAAGGCAAAGAGCCAGAGGAGGGTACAGTACCCCTGCAAAACTGTCAGGTGGGTGTCAGGCTGGGGGTAAATAACTGATTGGGGTTTTTTGGGTTTTTTTTTCCACCAAACCTGAAACATATGAAGATGATCTGCTGGAAAGATGGCATGGTCTGACCTGCTGGAAAACAGCTCTGCGGAGAAGGACATGGGGGTCCTGGTGGACAATAAGCTGTCTATGAGCCAGCAGTGTGCCCTTGTGGCCAAGAAGGCCAATGGTATCTGGGGGGGGCATTAGGGAGAGCATTGCCAGCAGCTCAAGGGAATGATCCTGCCCCTCTGCTCAGCCCTGGTGAGGCCACATCTTGAGTACTGTGTCTGGTTCTGGGCTCCTCAGTACAAGGGAGACATGGAGTTCCAGGAGTGGGTCCAGCGGAGGGTTAACAAAGATGATTAAGGACTGGAGCATTTCTCTTACAAGGACAGGCGGAGAGAGTTTGGCCTGTTCAGCCTTGAGAAGAGACAACTGCGAGGGCACCTCATCAATATCTATAAGTGTCTGAAGGGAGGGTGTCAGAGGATGGAGCCAGGCCACTCTTGATGGTGCTGAGCAATAGGAAAAGAGGCAATGGGCAGAGACTGAAACACAGGAAGTTCCAACTGAACATGAGGAACAACTTCTTTACTGTGTGGGCGACTGAGCACTGCAACAGGTTCCCCAGAGAGGTTGGGGAGTCTCCTTTCCTGGAGATATGCAAAAGCTATCTGGACACAATCCTGAGTAAAGTGCTCTTGGGTAAGTAAAGTGCTTGAGCAGGGAGGCTGGACTAGATCAGCTCCAGTGGTCCCTTCCAACCTTCCCTTTCTGTGAAGATGCTTGCCCACAGATGTGACAGAGTGGCCACTCTGGCAGGAGAGCCTGGCTCTCACCAGCTCTGGTCCTTCTCTTTGGTTGAGAACTATTGAGCAGCTAGATGTTCTGCTCTTCTGCCCTTTGCTTCTTGTAACTGAACCCTACACATTCCCAATAACTCTTACCTCATGTATTCAGTAAAGTCTAATCCCCATGTTTAGCTATGTGAGCTGGAGAGAAGTGCTAGCCAGACCCTTGATAAAGATTATCATATTCTTGGTCTGTGAAGTCTGTAAGAACTACCCAATTTGCTCTTTGGACCCATAACCACGTGAAAATAAATAGTTATGATAAAGAGTCATTACCTTCTCTAGGTTTGTCTTGCCCATATCTGGCTATATGTCAGTGTGAGACTGCCTCACCCTTTATATTTGTCAGGAGAAGCTAAGTAAAGGTTGTATTAACTGCTGTTTACCCTTGTCCTGTGGTACGCAGCCAGTGTGAAATTCAAAGACAATTTAGAATGCTATCACCAGTCCTACTGATGGTATTTTGCACTCCCTTTATTCAGTACAAAGCAAATCCTACCTCAGATGCTCATCTTCTAAAAATTAAGACATCAAACATATTTGCTTTTCAGCTTGCAAACACTCCATGCCTCTGATGCAGTGGTTCTGACTTCTTGGGGACTGCCTGTCTAGAAATGTTTGTGCAGAGCTGCTCACTGTATAAATACACCCTTAAGATCTACCCATAGTGAGTACCCCCCATTTAAATCCACATAACTTGGTTGTGAAGCAGAAGGGTCACTGAATATACTTTGGTCCTTTGCAGTCAGTTTCTGGAGAGCAGAAAGTTTCCATTGGCAGCAAAAATCTGTTATCTCCATCAGCAAGACAGCACAGATTGAAGCTGCTGGCACTTAATACATATAAATTCTCAGGAATTCCAAGTCACCCATCCAAATCAGCTCTTCTGAAGCCAACACATTGTGCCCCATTCCTCTCAAATCCACCACAGTCTTCACCAACTCTTGTTGGCTATTTCTAGCATGAACTAGAGAAGCCCTTACAGAATTTTTAGCACTGGGAGGGCTCACACTTGTTGTAATGCAGTATTTCAAACATGTAGCAGAAAACAGGCAAACAAGGTGCAAGAAAAATGATCTACATCCAGATCTTCTCTTTTCCAGTGGCTTGTTGGTGGTGTACTAGCCAAATCACTGGATTTTGCTGCCTCCTATTCCTTATGCAAACAAGGGGAAGTGATACTTAGTCATTATTAGAACATCCAGGGATGCAAATTACTGTGTCAATGATTACTATTTGTTCTCAAAATACACGCCATTTCCTTTTATCCCATTTACAATAGTGGTTTAGTCACTTCCAATATTACAGTCATAACCATTCATTCCTTTAGATAAAGTACTAGTTTCCCTGAAAAAAAAGGATCTCTGGTCTCTGAGAGGTGGGCCACAATTTAACATAAATGTACGTGGGATCAAGTTGCTTACATACTGGGGTGATGGAAGCCATTAAGCACAGAGGTGACCAATAAACAGCACGAAAAGTGCATAATATAATGAACATATAGCAAATACTTGTCTAAAGTAACATCTGATGGCTAATGAGTATTTGTAACTCATCTGTAAGAACAGCTTTACTTTCTTGCAATGATACTGATTGCATCAGGAACTTCATAGCAGCACAGAACAGTACATAAATTAAAATAATTTGACTGATGGGATACACAACTATTAGCACACATCAGCTTGCTTTCTTGAATGTGGATTTTACGAAGTAGGCAATGCCTTCAAGAATCTACCTACATCTTTGTGGGTTTGCAAAGGCATTTTTCACTGTT
>NW_016691966.1:0-3488 GCF_001604755.1 Lepidothrix coronata | reverse complement strand
TTAGAATATGATCAGAATCAATATAAACCTTGTAAACCTTGCAAATAACATCATACCACTCACTGAACAGGTGTATGCCACAGGCAGGTTGTACCTCATGCTGCTAGATGAAGCCAATGCAAAAAAACAGAGTCGCTCCTTGATTTTGGAGTTGAAGCAATTTTGGATAGATAATTCTAAAAATCCAGACCAATGACTAATGTTGGAATACCATGTGTAGGGCTTTTTTTCTGTTTTAGGGGGCGAGGGAGGGGGAATTTTATTTTTATTTCATCTTGTTCTTAAAATTAATAACATATTAGGTGATTAAATGCTCACTATCATAGAGTAATGACATTGGAGGAGATAAAACTAGTTCTCCTGTGAGTCTTCCCAAACAATTAATTCATGCTAGTGAAGCTACACCAGAAATTCATGTACCATGTCAAGTGAAGACTTTAAAATTTTAACCTATTATTTCCTTCCAGAGCAATCTCAAACTATACATAATTGATACTTTGTATTTTATCTTAAATCTCTTAAACATTCAAGCAAAACTGCTGTTGAAACATGAATATTGATAGTGTATGTTCAATATTTACCAAATGTATTAAAATAATAGAACATATGCTAATTGACAAAATTAAAAAAATAATTGTAATGGTTACCATTCAGAATTGATGCAATCGAATATATTTATAGATCAGTAAGGGAATTAGAGGAAAGTAATGGGAGTGATTATAACACTGTTAAATCAGTCTTAAACCTTGAAATAAAACAACATTAAATTAATTCATTAACAGCATACTCCCTTCTAATAGTTCTTCCACGTTATTAATTTTTAACCACAACACTGGCAAAACCATTAATCCTTATTGAATGTATTCTGTATTAACTATGAGTACACAGGAACACTGAGGTGATGCTTCCTACTCTGACAGCAACAGTCCTGTCTGGTCCTTCTCTGCCAAAAGGAAGTTGATCATCTTTGAAAGTCCTGCCATGAGGGAAGCCAGAACCAAGTGAGATGTCTTCTAATTTCTCAAGTTTACCTCACAACTAATGGTGGTGTGGTTTTTTTTGTCTCTCTCCCAAACACAGATCCCATCTGCGTATTTAATTTGTTTTGCATTTCTATATATCCTACTTGCGTTCTTGGAAGGACAATCTACTTTTTTGTAGTCACTTGCATTTGTCTTGTCCCTGAACAACTTTTTTGTTGCTTGGATCCCTGTTATGTACAGCTACACACATCTTTGCTCCTTCAGTGGTAGGACTGCACAAATACTTATGTAACAGTCTTAGATGTTGTGACTGACTAGGCCTGTCCAACTGTTACACTGTGCTTACGTACTGATCTTGTTTACACAAGCATGGTCTACACTTATTTGTGTTTAAGGTTAACTCATTCTAAATATTTATTGAGAAATGCACTTCAGTTTATAGCTGTCACAGCCGTATTTTGGCTACATAATGAAAGGCTTATTTTACCCAAGTACTTCCTCCACTCTGATCATGACTTCTTCCTAAACACTTGAAAACATGATGAAAGGAATACAGACTTCAATGAATTTTAAAATATGCTGATTAATTCCACCCCAAGTCTTTTCCCATAGTCTAAGTGTGCAATGGTAATCCAGATTTATTTGTGATAACAACAAAGGGTAATAATTAAATTTTTTTTAGTGTTAAATCATCTGTCAATAATTATTAAAAAAAAGTGATTGGGGACAAATTATGGTCTTTAAATTCTATTATTTTAATAACAGAAGGCTATATGGTAGAACTAATACCATCATTCTTATTTGTCTCTCCTATACGTTTATTTTTTCACAAAGGTAGGAGTTTGGACCTTGAGCTGACAAAGCCCAATTGTAAATTGAGAATGACAGAAAGAACAGGAAGGAAGTAAAGGTTAGAAGCAAAGCATAGTCTTAAAGTAGTCTTCTCTTTTACAAATGTGACCCTTTAAAATGAAAATCAGGTTTCAGATTCTGTCAAAATCTAAAACCTTAATCTGCCTTTGGTATATTTGAATAAATTTTTAAAATAAATACTACATTTTCAGCAAACTAAAAATGATGTGACATTATTTCAAGAGTGATAATGGACATGATGATCCAACTATGTTTTACGTAAACATTTTTAACTGTTTTAATTTACATTTTATGTTTCAAAGATGTAGATGTGGACTATACATTTCAGTATTTTTAAATAGGCAAGAACAACATGGTATAACTACAAATAAACAAAAAGGAAAACTAAATAAATTTGATAAAAATACTTTTCTCTATGAAACATATAATTGAGATAGTGCTTTATAGCAACTAGAAGCTTTTTAAAGACATTAGAAATAACCTAATGAAGTTGGCTTGCTAGAATTACCAGTTTCATCAAACCTAATCCTCATGTGTTTAAACCTTCTCTTTTTTGGGCTGAATAATCCCAGCTCTCTCAGCCTCATCTCACATAACAGATGCTCCAAGACCTAAATAATCTTCCTGACACTTTTCTGGACTCACTACTCTATATCCAGGTCACCCCTGTACTGGAGAGACCAGACCTTCTCCCAGGAGGCTCATATGGCTGTAGACCGTTAAAGATTGAAGGAAATAGTCATCAAGCTTTTGAAAATTGGTTGCCTGGAAAAGTTGTAGTTGTCAGGTTCATGATTACTTTATAGAACTTTTGCATTATCAAAGGTTTGGGTTTTTTTCTTTTGTTTGGTTCAGGGTTTTTTGTTCATTGGTTGTAGGGTTTTTTTGTCCTTTGATGGTTCAGTTTAAACCATATAAACACACATTTTGAAGTTCAGTATAACTATTGCCTGTCAGTTTGTCTTAGATTGCTCTGTGCAGAAGCAACTCTAAGAGTTATCCCTTAAGCTTCAGAAATAACAAGGTGGTTTGGAGGGAGATAAGATAGAGAAATTTTCTAAGAATGTTCTGAACCAGGAATAAGAGAAAAAATAGCTACTGTCAGGAGTCTTCTCATGGTGATAGCAGGCTCTGGAAAGGGGAGAGGAAGTGGAGACCATGTGCTCATATATTTATGTCCTTTGGCCATCTGTGTCTACCCCTTCCATGTGGGACATCCGGCACTGAGCACTCAGTGCCCCCCAGGCGGGACTGAGGGATGGTGTAGCAAATCAGAGGTTGAGTTAGGGGATCCAGGAGGCATGGTGTGGGTGCACTACCAGGAGGCCCTTTTGATTGACAGCTGCTCCATGAGCCTGCCATGTGGGCTCCAAGGTTGCAGGCCTGCCCTTGCCCCTCCATGCAAAAGTTGTTTCCCACCCAATAGTAAAATAAAACTTTTACTCATCCAGTGACTCACACCTGGTCTCCCTCTTACTGGGGAACTCAGACCCGCACTCAGGAGTCCACATGTGGCCTCACCAGTGCTGGGTAGAAGGATGATCTTCCTCAACCTACTGATGATACTTTTACTAGCACAGCCCAGAATACTGTTGGCCACCTTTGTTGCAACAACTCATTGCTACCCCACAG
>NW_016691965.1:0-3491 GCF_001604755.1 Lepidothrix coronata | reverse complement strand
TTTTTTTTTCATTTTAACTTGAGAAGTTTAAGATTCACTTTTTTCCAAACAGCATCTCGTTCGGTCTGTGGTTTGATCTCCCTTTCGGGGTGAGAGGCAGCTGGCTGCGGGGCTGCACTGCGAGTCCCGCTCGCTCAATCCGCAGCAAATGCTGCCCCTGGTGTTTCACAGCAGGAAATACCCCAAAACCGTCCCTCGGCTTTCCATGTTTTGTCCAAAAGACCTTGGCGAATGCCACCATCCCTGGACACCACCATCAGTTTTGGATAGGTTGGTTGTCAATTTTCTTAAAAGCAAACTGTTCTTAACATGATCATAACATCCCTTGCGCTTTGCGTTACTAAACACGCACAGGATAAAACATTTAATGTAACAGGACCTGAACAATTAATTACATTTTTTTCCCTTCTGTTGACACTGATTTGTGACCTTTTTACATGATACTGTAATCTCACATGAGCTGTCATGCCTGAGCATTTTTTCTGTGTGAATTCCCTACTGTTATTGAAGCTCTGAGTTTCCCAAGCTGGCAGCCCCTTCCAGATCAGCAAAGCACTTATTTGTGCTGGGTTCACAGCCAGACATCCCATTGTGGTAATACCTTTACAAAAATGGAACAAAAAGACTGAGCTGAACCTATGTCACCTAAAATCCCAAGTGCATATCTTGTTCATCTGTGTTTAGAAATCATGTATCAAATTGCCTCAAAGTTGTATTAAATCCACAGGAACAGCTTAATATCAATCCTGAGGATGTTACAACTTTGGAGCTTAGAATTTTCAGCCATTTCTATTATTTGCTTTTCAGCGAGGATTCTCGGCCGTTTTGAAGGCCTACAGTTATACATACATGTATTTCTGAGGGTATTCCAAGCTAGGCAGGCCCCTATCATGCTGCTTACCTTGCAAATTGTTTAACTTTGAAGCAGTCTGACTGCACTCGAGTCAGTTTTCTTGTCCTTAAATTTTGGGCACAAGGTGCATGTAACTGCTACTCTGTTTAAACTGTAAGGTAAGCCATTTTGAACACACCAGTTTTTTTTTTTTTTTTTTTTTTTTTTTTTTTTTTTTAAGTCTTTAGTAAATGTGCAAATAAAGAGCCGGGGAAGGAGGAGGAGGAGGCGGCTCGGGTTAGTTTAGTCTTTGTGCTTTCTCGTTTCTCTCGCCCGCTCGTTCCTGGCCGCTCTCCGGCGTGTGACTGTGTCCGGCTGGCTGCCGCTAAACTGTAGTTCCTCTGAAAATCAGAGAGACGGATTCCCCGGTCCGGAACAATGTCAGTCAGTGGACTTCCAGACCACGCTTCGCCTTCGCTTAGTCCAGCCACTGGGTAAATCCGTATTGCTTTCAGTGTTCATTTTACCCCTTAGTATTAAGCAGAAAGCTACGGACCCAGGCAAAGAGCTCCTCTCGCGTACTTTCCCTTATACTCCCAGATATTGAATAGTTTCAAGTACAGTTTCAAGAAAAGCACGGAGGAGGGAGGGGGGGAGGAAAGGGGAAGAGGGGGGGAAAAAAACCACCCAGCCCCTCTTCAGACAGTAATTACAAACGGAGAGTTGCACTTACAAACTTCCAGCATTTTGCCCCCAGAACAGTCCAGCGGCCACTTTTCCTTTGTGTTTTTGTATATTCCATGCCCGGCCCGGCGGGTGGGTGGTTGCCGGTGGGCTGTCGGCGCTGCCGGTGCTGGCGCTGCCCGTGGCCCCTCGGTGCGGCGCGGCGCGGAGCGGGGCGCTGCGGGGGCGGGAGGCGGGTGTCACCGGCGGAGGGAGAGCGCGGCCGGGGACGCGGCGCCCGGGGCGAGGCACGGAGCCTCCCAGCGGCCGCCGAGGGGAGTCGGGCTGCCGCCGCTGCTCCCCGGGAGGTATGTGCATGGGAGGAAGCCGAGGAAATCCCCGCTCCCCTCTTCGCTCTGTACCTGAGTGCCGAGCCGGGCGCGGAGCGGAGCGGCCGCCGAGAAGCGCAGCCTCCCGCGCTCCCCCTCTTCCCCCGGCGACGAGACCTTCAGGCGAGTACGAGGGAGTTCTCAAATCAATCACGGCGCTGCGCTGCTCTGCCAGCTGGATTTCTCTGGAATAGACGGTAGAAAAACAAGCAGTGCCTTCTAGGGCGCTCGCATGCACGGGACGAGCGCACGACACGAGGTCAGGCTCGGGATGTGGGAGCTCCGCGCGCTGACAGGAGCTTCTTGGGTGTCCAGGGCAAGTCACGTAGCGCCGGCACTCTGGTTCCTCCCCGGGAAAGCCGCAGCCTTGTTTCTTCTCTCGCCCGGCTCCTCTGTTTAGAGCAGGGCAATTTTAGACTGAGAGATCTGGCCCATGGAACTGGCCTTGCTGCAACTGGCAGCCGTCAGGTTCTGTGTGTTGCTGTAGGTGAGCTGTGAAGGAGGATGCAGAAATAGCTGGGAGCTGGCCGCCTTTATTAAAGCAATATGCTGTTGTACTACCGTGGCTGCATTAGCCAAATTCCCAAATACCTCTGGGAATAAAAATGGCCCCCCAAGCACGCAGACACACATCCCTGATGGAAATCCTCTAAGGTCATTTCGTACTAAGGTACAGCCCTAAGTACATGGATGCATCTTCTCATTCAGTTCTGCAATGGGTCCAATCAGAAAAACACACAATTTCATCACAGCATATCGAGAGCATTAAGCTAAGGATGAGGAGTTGATGATAACCCTCTCAGGTGGTTTTATTGCCTTCCAAGGTCATGCAAATAAATACTTTGAAAGCTAATGATGAAATGACACATTCCTGGAAAATCCCCCAAACTATAAAAGATACACAGCATTGGACACATGGGAAATATGAAAGCCCCTGCTTTCATGACCCCCATCTCCTTCATGTTGCAACAAACATGAAGGTTTGTTGCAACATGTGGGTTTCCAGGATCTGGCTCAGTGAGCACCAGCCAGAGACCTCAGTACATTCAGACCCATGTTTGTCTCAGGAAAGGCTTTGAGTCTTTGCCAAGGGATGAGGTCTGGGGGAGCAGGCTTGGGGATGTGCTACCTTCAGCGGAAGGCATTATTGCTAACAGGAAAAAGACATTTTTTTGTTTGTTTGTTTAACCTTGAACAACTGAGGAAGAGTGGGTTATTATTTGATACATAACAGTTACTTGCATCTGTTGAAAACAATGGGTTGGCACAGCTGGAAAATAAAATGAAATTTTAATGTTTGTAAAATAGTATACAATGTTACCTTTGCTTCAGGCCTCACTTAGGCTTTTATTTGTTCTTTACAGCTCAATGTTATTGCTCTGCTTAGGAGGGTCAGTCACAGAACACATGTGCAACAGTAACACACCGATCTCATGGAGAATAAACAGGGGTATTTTACATGACAGCTTGGCTGGGATTTTCAAAGTGGCTGTGGGAATATGAAATCCATGGTGCTGCTCCGGAAGCTATCAAGGCAGCTGGATGAGTTCTCTCTCTTACAAGATTTTGTAGAACTCAGTGACTGATCTTTCAAAACAAAGTTGTTT
>NW_016691964.1:0-3493 GCF_001604755.1 Lepidothrix coronata | reverse complement strand
TCTCCCTGTGTGCATTATATGAAATATAATTAATTCATCCATCTAGAATTGTTCAGACACACGGGAGGAGATATCCTTCCTTCCTATGGAGAGGGAAAAAAAGAAGGTATGATAGCATACCTAAATGATGGAGGCTGTAGCAAAAGCAGCTGACTTTTTTTATTGTTACAGAGAGAGAAAGAAAGAAAAAGTGAGTGTATCATACACACTTTTTTTTATTGAGATAAAGTTGGAAGCATAGGTATAACAAAGTGCTGGTTCAAGTTTAATAAGCAGAGTGATGAATATGATCGTGAAGTTACCATACTAAAGACACAGGCTCCCTTACATGTTATGAATTAAGAGGTGGCAGATGTAGTCAAAGCAGGAATATTCCTCTAGGATAGAAAGCAAGTTCGTTAATGCACTGGAGCTATGTGAAATCCAATACACTCTGAACTACATCCTCAATGCTTTTTGCACTGAATAAAGGATGTTATGGTAATGTGTAATTACTGTAACTGTAAAGCATGATGTTTTGGGGAGGCTAATGTGTTTATTATTGTCATGTTCCGGTTTTGTGCACCAATTCAGAATTGTTAGGCAGTTCTGTGTAGAGAATGATTCAATTTCAACAAAGAGCAGTGAAAGTGCGTTTTAGAATAGCTGTATTATTGTTCCACCATGCTTTGTATGCTGTCTGTGCATGATGTATTAAGCAAATTTCCCATGTGTAAAGTAGTGTGATACTGTGAAGAAGTTATTATATTACCCAAAAAAAGAGGGTGAATTAAGTTGATTCACTTAGTCTTTATACAGATTTGATACTTCTAGTAGAATTTTTGCACTGAAATTACGGGGGTGAGTCATGCAGTTGTTTTATTTTTGGAATGGATAACTATTTAAAAGTTAGCCTAAGCTTTTTCAGTCACTGACATAAGAAATCCGGTTTGAATTACATGTTTGATCCAAACAATGGATTAAAAATAAAACAATTTCAAACATTTATATATTTATTATCAGTGAGGGTGTTTTAGTTCTAACATAAGGGTGTCTTCTCCTCCTATTGAAGAGGAAGCCAAAGTAATAAAATCCACCATTATTCTCAGTTTGAACTGAGAAACTATCTTGTTTAATCCACCTAAAAGGGAAGCTGTTAGGTCAGTAGCAGATACGTGTAGTATACTTTCTCAATGTCATAACTACCTCATAATTTTGTGCTAAAAAATGGAAAAGCTGGTTAAAATATATAGGACTGCTTTTATTATAAATCTGAGTTTAGCACAGCAGTGGAACTGTCAATGTAGCTTAAAAGCATACATTGTTGTTTCATGAATAATAATTTATCTTACATAAAAGGGCTGCTTTCTTAACAGGCTTAAAAAGGAAAATCTAGGCATAAATTAATTTTTAAGTTAACAGTTGGCACTTACTGCTTGAAAAAGGCCCTTTGTTTATCCACCTGTCAAAGGGTCAAGGTAAGATTTAATTATACCTTTATCTTTTCCTTTTACAGGTCCTTCAGTCTGGGAGACTATGAGGGAGCCTCTGCACCCAGGGAAAATGTTACCCTTTACTGGGGGGAAGGGTAAACCAGTAGGGAATACAGTACAATCCCAACCCTACTGGGAGGGGCGGGAGGGAGGTGTTGCCGTCACTGTATTAAGTCGATGTTGGGAAATGTTTTAACATCTGGAGCCTTTGTGGGTGGAAATCTGTCTCCTATTACACCTCTGCACTGGATGTGAAGAAGAAAAAAAAAAGAATCTAGTCACAAAACAGCACATTCTGGAATATTGTGGGGATTTGTACCAAAATAAGTAACCATATAATTGAACCATAGGGATACGTAAAGAGGAAAAATATTTTGCGCACAATAAAGGAAACCTAAGAATGGGGGTCACAAACAGTAAAAGGCTTTCTTTTTTGTTTTCTGTTTTTTTAAGTAAGGGTTTTCTACATTATTTCATCCTGCTTGAGGGGATTACTAGGTATTTGCATGTTAATGAACTACGCAAACGAAGTTAGTACAGTTAAAATGCAGCTTGTGTCTGTATTAGAAACAGGCACTTGCAGTGCACAGCATAAAAACCCCATCGTAAAATAATAAAGGTTAACTTGGACAAAATGAAGCAACTGCAAGCTGCCAAATAAGTCACTCCTTTCATGTTTTGGGGTAAGGGGAAGGACACTGCAAAGGAAAGATTGACATCTTAATTTTTACATTAAGGAAAACAACCAAGGTAGTGGATATGATTTTATTATTGTACGTTTTTAGCTTTAATTTCTAGAGTAAGGCATTATTCTTAACTTGCAGTTTAAGGTTCAGGCATGCGTTCTGGCTCATAGTGATCAGAAGTAATCTTAATTAGTGGGAAAGTAGCATGCTTGCATCACATAGAGTGAAATTGGTATACATTTACCTATGTTGCGCCAGTTTTGTGTTGCAGTTTACCAATTCAATATAGCCCTGCATTTAAAATTCCTTTTTAAGATTCTGTGGAATTTATTTTTATTAAGAATATAGATATAAAGTACTGTAGTTAACGTTAAATTAGGCCTTGAAATACCTTTATAGGATCTGTTAAGAATAAGATTGATATTGTATTGTGTGTAACCTGCACAATGTGGAAAGCTGATATAGCTGTGCAAAATATTTGCCTCTGTGCTGTCAGTGTGATGTGCTTTCTGCATGGTTATATCCTAGTGATTTTATCAGAATCTCTAAAATGAATTACATGGTAAGACCCGTTAAAGGCTGCATAAATGTTAGTTGGCACGTAAAGACAATTGTAGAAGTTGATGACAAGATTGCTACATTTGTGTTTATTCCCACTCAACGTATTACCTTCTACACTTTCTTTTTGTTCAAAGCATGATCTTAAAGAGATGTTTAAGTTGATGTAATGCAGGGTATCTACACGGTATCGGCGCATGTTGGTGGCCCTTTGTGATATAGTTAAATGCACAAGGGTGCAAGTTTAAAGCTAGAGAGTGGAAGTTGGTTTGGATCCTCTTCATTTCATTTGTTTAGCTTTTCTGTTGTGGTTTTTTTTCTCTACTTACATGTATTCCTGTGAATAAATCCTTGTTAAGTTAACCCTTTACTTTTCCTTCCATGTGTATTTTCTTATGTACTGTGAATGTGAAATCCTAACTGGTACACTTGATCTTGTGTCCATCTGAAAGTGGCAAGTCTTTAATAATTTAGATTGCCTAAAGAGTATCCCATGATGATAAAGGAAAATGGAGAGATTTTTAACTCTGCTGGTCAGAGGTGAAGCCACACCTTTCCATTTTTCAAGTGCTGCATTATTAATCTGCAAAACAAAATTAAGCCATAACAGCCTTTTTGTAGATTTAGTTTCTCACCTTTGCATTGCAGAATTGATACTGGATAACAATCTTTGGTTTTGGGGTTTGCTTGTTTGTTTGGTTTTTGGTTCAACCCCCCCTTTTCTTTCCTTTTCCTTTTTTTTTTGTTTTGTTTTGGTTTTGTTGTTTTTTGGGGGGG
>NW_016691963.1:0-3494 GCF_001604755.1 Lepidothrix coronata | reverse complement strand
TCTTCCTCTGGATCCCACGAGTGGTTCAAAAGGTCCCAAGACTCCAAGATTATATATCCTCCAGTTCAGGCAGGAATGCTCAGTACCTCCCTCAGGGCGGGGGGCGGTGGGGGGGAGTGTTCCTTAATGGGTGGGAGGACAAGAGCAACTCCTATCTCGAAGGCCTCTTAGCACCTAGTTTATAGCTTGAAGAGTCAGGCTCTATGTGCAGATAGTGTAAATGGTTCATTGATAACAGTTTCTGGGAAATGGCATGGAAGGCTATAGAATACACAGTTTTGGGTTACACCCATCCAGTGATGAACTGGTCTCAGCTGTCCTAACTAGGACAATAACTTACAACTTATTTTGTGCTTATCTTTGGGGTGGCAAAATCCAGTTTTACAATGGAATGGGGTTTTGAGGTTATCATAAAATGCTGGATTAACAAAACAAAACGTCCAGGGATTGTGGAAACTTTTATGATCAAACAGATGGAAATTGAAGAATTTCATGTTCTCTCACTAACAACACTGAAGGAACCTCCTCCCCCCGTCCCCAAATAGATCATGTTCACCTTCACGTAACTCTAGGGGCAGACAGAGAGACAGCAGGCTTCTTTGGCCACCGGGAAGCTTGAAAAGGGGCCAGAGAGCTGAAGTGACAGCTCAGAAGAGCCTCAGAGAGCTGGGCTTTTTGCTTCTGCTAGGTGACAATGGGAAAGGTGCACTTCCTCCCCCAGAAACCAGCACCTCACATCCCAGCTCCTGCTTGGGCAGCAGCAGTGCTTAAGCTGGGCATACAGCTATGTGTTCTTCCCCAAAGTGGTCTTTTCTCCTAATAGAACAGGAAAATGAGTATCATAGGGCATTATTTTGCTTATTTACCTCCCCCCAGCAGCCTGTGACCTACCCTTGGCACTGACAGCAAGACCCACATACAGCCAATTCAGCCAGTGTGAACAGAGATTTCTGTTCTTCTGAGCTGTGGGTCAACTGAACCATGTTAGATAATACATTTGAATCCTCCTCTTCCTTCTATCCCAACCTAATTTAAAACAACTCCATTCACTTTCCTGCAATGATGCTTTGTGGGTGCAAGAAAGCAGGAATTGAGGACTTGGCACTCCCAAAGCTCATCTTCATTTGCAATCATTAGTTTAACTAAATACACCCGAATGACTTCACCTGTGGTTAGCTTAGCTTTAGGGAGAACTGGCATTCAGGAAACACCACTCCAGCTACTGGAGTGATTTGATTAGCAGTGCTGAGCGATTAGATTAGCAGAGTGGCTGGACAGACCGTTAATTACTTGTTGTCATTCCAGCTGATGTATCCCCACTGCACCAGCAGCCTGACCTATGCATATGCGTAGACAAAACCTGTGCATGCTTATACTCTGTGGTTTGTTTGTTATTCAAAACCTTGCCTCTGGTCAGTGTTTCTAGTCCACAGCTTACATGGTAGAGGTCCATACTAGCTGCAGGCTCCTTTGTTAGCCTGTACTGGAGATCACTGAAAGGTGCTGAAAATGTCAGTGAGAGAAACTATTCATTCTTTTTCATCATTCCAGCAGAGACAATTTCAGATTCTCTGTGTAATGCTGTTTCTGGAGTGATGTTTCTTGGCATGCAATGGTGCCTCACTGCAGAAATACTATAGTTTTGTGATGCTGTTGCAAATAGCAGTAGTTTTCACTGTCTCTTAAGCTCTCCTTTATTCCAATCATGGCAAAAAAGCTTCCTAGGAAATAACCCTAGTTTTAGGGCTGGGGCTCCAGAGAAGTATGTGCCCATTTGCTATTTGTGACCATTTCTGTTCAAGGACAAATGAAAATAAAGTGAGTAGTCAGTGAAAGTAAGATTTCTCTGTGTGAACCTAGTCCCCTGTGAGTTACACATTTAAGCTCATTGGTCACCTGAGCTACTGCTGCCACCAGAAGAGAGGAAGACAAGCAGCTTCAACAAATGCTGCTTTTCCTCACTTTGGTAATTTCTAGGAAAGGCAGTTTATTGAGTGCTTGATGCTTTGATAAATAAAGTTCAGTGAGATGAATCCTACCCTTCCTGCTCCCTGCCAAGAGGAAGCAGACCTATGCTACTGCCCCTCTGCCAAGGAATAGTAGATGTTATGTTTGCCCACATGGAACAGTGCTCTGAATTCTTGTGCTTGGAATACATGGGGAATTCCTTTCTATTAAAAAGCAAAACAAAATAGTCTGTTCAGAAATAATTGGAAGACCTTTAGGAATGTGGAATAGGTGTTCTTTCCAGGATGCCAGGGACAATTTAATGTTCTATCGGATCGTTATGAATTCCCTTGTCCCTCTGGGTAGTAATAGCATGTACAGTACAAAGGGAAAATGTAAAGTAATGCTGCACAAATGATCTCAAAATATAACACTGATAAGGAAAAGTCAGATAAGAAAGGAGTGAGTGGAAGATTGGGCTGTGATGCTTTGCATTGCTCCTGGCAGTTGATTTTTGCACAGCGAAAGCGTAAAATCCTTCAGAAGTGGACCTACACCTCCTCTGCACTGGGAATTTCACTCTATGAGGTGTGAGGCAATGAAAAATCAGGGTCATAATATCCCACTGAGCTTCTGAGTCATCTTATTGCACTGAAGTAAAAGCACTTTAGAAAACACAAGCCATCTGTGATGTTAAATGCAATTATCTGATTTGCCTTAATAAATGCTCACAAATCACTGCTAACCACTTCAATTTTTCAACACTGTTCTAAGTCATTTATAAGCAGGTAAAGGTCATCCTGCTAAGACATTTTCAACTCTGATCATTATCAAGTTACTATTTTCTGCAGTAACACAACTGTTTCCATCCAAGTCCAGCACATAAAAGAACTTTAAAGGAGACATGAATTTTTTTTTTTAGCTCTGTGCTGGTTTCAGGCTAAACCATGACAGCTCTGACATTCAGAGGATCACACTAGGTATGTTATTACATCGAAGCTGACACAGTATTGATTATTACTTATAGCTTCTTCCTACTGGCATCAAGGTGGCAAACATCACTGTTGTTAAAGGTCAGATCCCAAGCTCTGTTTTTCAGATTCCTCATGGCTACATCAGGAATTATCCAGATATGTCCCTTTTCCATTTGCCCAATAATTTTGCCCAAGTGTGGAAGGGATACTGTGATTTTACAAATTGTATGTTCTGGTTTTAAGTGCACTATGCTCGGGATGCTCAGGATGTGGTAGCCTTATTTGGCACACACAGATCATGTTCTAGGCAGGCTCTGTACAGATGCACATATCCCACACTGCACAGGTTCATGTATTTCTTGCAAGGGAGACCCAGAAGAGCTACGATAATACTACCTTCTGTTTCTCAGAAGTTATATCATAATAATAATAATAATGGCCAGTCTTTGCGAGCGAAGATTTGGGAAAGGTCATTAGCCCTTCGAGCCTGCGCAGTGGATTTTTTAGGTGAGACACAGCGTGCGCTGAACTGAGCCCACCCTTTAATCCTGAGGTTCATCTGCCGGGGCCAAG
>NW_016691962.1:0-3494 GCF_001604755.1 Lepidothrix coronata | reverse complement strand
CAACCTGCCAGTTTTTCTTTTTTTTTTTTTTTTTTTTTTTTTTTTTTTGTTTGGACAGTGGGATACTGCCACTCTTTAGCTATGAGTGCAATGAAGATAAATAATGAAATTATAAATTCACCTGGTTTAAACCAACCAAGGTTTAAATCTTGGTAATTCTGCCTCTGGTTTAGTCCTACTGCTAATATATAGTCACTTTTAAACTTCCTTAGACACTGATTGCATTCTTTAGTCAGGTGGCCTTCATCAGTGTATTCTGAAGGGCCATCTGGTGGTAAAATCATTTGAAACAAACACTGTCAACAAGGATGCATGTTGAATATTTAATTGGAATCATGAGCAGGATTTTTTTCAGTGCAAATAGAGCTCAGTTAGCTTGTGTTCCCATTTGCAGATTAAAAACAAAAAGTTGCACATTGTGTGCACCTGTTAAAATTAAATGTTTCCTAAACATTTCTTCCCTTTTTTAATTGTACTGGCTCAAAAGAAAATGTGAGAGAAATCTTTTTATGTGATTTTGTTTGAATTGCTGATGCTTCTTATTCCTTAGCCTATTTATATAAGAACATATTTTTCACTCTATAGTAGAAAGATGTTGTTTTTTGTTGTGCCTGCACATTAATGCAAAAGTAGAAGGGGAAAATGTTCTGTAAAGGACAAGTACACAAAACAGATGGAGGATATTTTTGGTTGCCTCAGTAGTTTAAACCTTAGCTATGGAGGTTGAATTTGATGTCTTTTTTTTTGGTAGAGTTACCTAAAGGGTACAGTGGTCATGCACACTCTACATCTCTTATTTTGTTGGACTGTATGTGACAATAAATACAGTGGCTTAACCTCACTGAATACTCACTCTGGAATCAGTACTTAGCCCCAAAATTGAGGAAAGGGTAGGGTAGGCAGGGAGGAGAATTCATTACTTAAGGTGGTAGGAGGGCACTCTGTACCATTTGTTCCTTTCAGGCATGGAGGCACCTTGGCACCTCAGTGTTTCATCAACTTGGTGTGGTCTCTTTGTGGTGATCCTGACAATGGAAACTAAGGGCACGTATAAATCTGAGGAGTGTCCTACCTCTACCTCTACAGTGTGCTCAGTCATAGAAAAATGGGGCAAGCTTGGAGTTTGATGCTAACCACTTGCATGACTCTTGTCGTGGAGCACAGCTGGTCTTGGATGGTGTTCAGTATAATAGGGAGAAGCAATTTGAATTTGGTTTTCTTCCTTCCTTGGTAGGCTGCCTGCACCACTTGTTTCCTCTCTGGCTCCTATCCGAAGGCTGCATTCCTTTCTCCTGCAGTCCCTCAGCAAGATTGATTCAGTTACCAGTGTAGCATGTATAGAGAATCTGATGTGCTGTGCAGTGTTGTTCCAGCTCTTGATTTGTTCCATGTTTCACTTCTGTTTGCCACATGAAGGGTGTATGAATCTTAAACCATCAGGAAATAACAGGGGGAATTCCTCTAGACTAAACTACCACATAAACATGTCTCTCTGTTGCTTTGCATTCATACATACTAATATGTTTACTTAGAGCATGAAGTTTGTCCATCATAACGTAATTTTTTTTTATCTTGCAGATCCCATTTAGTCCAAGGAGACCTGATGACTGAACCTTATTTGTTCACTGAATTGAGAAGTGTAATGCACTTCAGTGCATGGCACGCTCTAATGTAACTAAATAAATAAAATACGTATGTCAGTGGCATTTAGTTGTCTTCATTAATGTAGAGATGCTTAAAGGCTCAGATGCTGGGAAGAACGGTGGAAACTACTCAAGTTTGCTCAAGGTGGTCAGAAACTGCACAAGATGACTAAGTCTAACTTTTCTTTCCTCCAGGAATTATTTGCATCTCTGTTGTGGCCAAATTCCACATTTGATAACACAACATATCCCTAAGCATAGACAGCTAGGTTGTCCCAGCTGCTGATGGGAATATGCAAGAGGACAGATGTTACAAGAAGGGAGAGGATAGATTTCTGTAAAGGTCTGTGTTACCTCAGACTTCACAAGGTGAGCTGATCTTGAAAGAGTTTGGAGAGCCATTTTGGAAATATACTAGCCAACCTTCCTGACTTTTTCTGTTGTCATCACTGTATTGCCTTCCTTACAGCAGCAAACTGCTATAGCAAGACTTACAGACTGCAAATGCCTATTCTGATACATGGTATGTTAGTTACTCTAATTGGGAAATGACTGTAAACTGCAGGCATGTTCATGTGTGTTTGATGTACGAGGGAAAAGGGGGTATGGGCAGACAAAATAAGAAATACTTTAGGATATTATGGTAATGAAAATCTTGGCATGCTGCTTTTAGACACGTATCATCACCTTTTCAATATCTGGAAGTAGTCAGCTAAGCATAGTTGGGATCTCTGCTACATTCTGTGCAGTCTGAGACCTGGTGCTCTTATGCCATGATACCTGTCAGGGAGGACAGGCTTTGTCATTGCCTGTTGCTCAGGAGAAAGGAGGTACTAGGACTGCAGCTTTTGTTTGCTGCATGTGGGTACTAGGAGAGCAGTCAAAAGCTGACTGCGTGAAAGGGGAGGTTTGGTATGAAGCAGCATGACAAATTAGGCCATCTGTGTTGTATTTGAAGGTCTTCGGTTCAAATCCTGTTTGGAGTAACTCTTATTATTTTACATGGATCATTAACTACTTAACACTTAATAGGTATCCTTGAACAACATTTGGACTAATGAAAGCACGTAAGTAATGTATGTGATCCAGAACACTTTTTAGACCAATGTGGGATTTTCTTTGAACTTCCCATACAGGCAGGCAATGCTTCCTTTAAGCAGAGAAAGAATTTGACATTAGTAGTGCAGGGGAAACCATCTAGTAATCAAAATACCCGTTCTCCTATAAATGTAAACCAGAGCTTAACAATAGCAAATGATACCCATTTATCTTGCCAATGTACAGTATAAACATTGTATGCCATTAAGTACTGACTAACATTTTCTCAGGCCTGTGCACGCTTAAATAGCCAGCGGTCTTCAGTCATACTGACAGCTTCAGAGGCAAAGAAACTTGCTACTGCCAGGTGTGCAGGCTAATAGACATGACTTCCCTTGCAGTTCTAGTCCCTCTGTTCTTCCCAGTTGCTATGAATTAATTTACTTTTAAATTCTAAGTTTCTTCTAAACTGTTGTAGCAAGCAACAGTTATTGTAGTCTGTTCATTCACTTACCAGCACATGTTGATTTAAAGGAATGAGTTTTGTGATTGAAAGCAGTTTTTGACAATACAGCAGAGCTCAGAGGTGTCTCTGGCTAAATGTATTCAACAAAGAAAGATGAGCTCTAATTTTCATGGCTGTGCTTTGAGAATCTGCTGGCTGTAATCATTGTTTTCTGTATACATTCTGGTTTCACACTGGATGCAAGGCAAGTACTTCCCTTCAGCAGGCAATGCCAACCAGCCCACAGCTTGCATTCCTTTGGAGTAGGGACAGCAAAGCTGGGTACCTAACCTGCTGTTCTGAAATCA
>NW_016691961.1:0-3496 GCF_001604755.1 Lepidothrix coronata | reverse complement strand
CTTTTAATTAAATTTCTGATTTCAATTGGATTTTGGTTTGCAGTTCACAGCTAACAGGGATTTTCGGGGTGGGGTCTTATGGGGCATCTAGGAGTTGTTCAGAAACATCAAGCATCACCTTAAAATTAGTTACACATTTCCCCCATTACTTGAGAGAGCTGTTCCAGGATCTTGCTGCCATGATGGATAGAATTATTCATATTTTCAGCTTAAACATATCTATGGCAGATTTACACCACTTGTTCGTGTGCCAATATTGTCTCTTCGTTTAGGCAGTTTTCCTGCCTCCCCTTTCTCTGTGAGTTAAAGAATCATAGAATCATTTAGATTGGAAAAGACCTTTAAGATCATGGAAGGCAGTCCTACCCCCTTGGGCACCACTCCACTGGGACTAACAAGACAAACTCTTGTGGGGTGTATCGGCACTGATGGGGACAGGCAGATTCAGGCTCTCTGCTAACAACGTGAGTGAGCTGGGATGCGAATTGGCCCTCTCTTGTAGGGTACCTGTAGGGCTATGGCAGTGTAATGCTAAGCCTGAGCCTGTGAGTTCTGCTGGAGACTTCATTAGCACTGAACTAATTCAGACCATGTGGATTCTGGGACAGTATGAGGCCAACTGAGGCTCACATTGGTCTGCACCTGTTTGTTCAGATGTATTCACAGTCTGCTCTCATGAGATGGATTTTCCATTTCTCTGATCCTTCTAGAAGCAATTTCCTGCACCTGTTTCATGTCAAGTCTATTTTCCTGCATCATATAGGAAGAAATTAATTGGAGAACAAGAGATGGCTCCTACCCTCCTTTTCCTTGTATTAGCATTGTTTGGCACAGCATACGGTCACTGGTTCAGCACAATCATTCTCATCAGTCTGGTTGACATCTGGAAGTCACAGACAAACACAGATGCAGCTTGACAGCTGAACACCTGGGCAAGGAGCGTGGCATGTTGAGGTCATGCTGGGTGTACCCTACATGTGCTGTGTTTTTTGAGCGCTGCTGTACAATATGGCTTGGACCTACCTGAAACCCAAATGACAAATGAACAGTTTGTGTACAGTAGTTCTGGAACCTCTCTTGTTGTATCAGCCAACAGAACATAGAGTCAACCCATTTTGGTGAGCCCGGTGTGACCAAAGAGCATCAGACGGATTGTGCACTCGCTGGCCATCTGTGTCATTCACGTTTCCCACAGGGTGGATTTCCTGCTCATGCAGTGCATGGCATGGGATTTCCCAGACACAGACATGGGAGCCCAGGCACATGCTCAGGGGGCCGTGCGACAGGGCTGTGGCTGTGGATGTCCCCCATATGGAGCACAGCTGTGTCTGTCCTTGAAAGGAGTGACCTAAATTTTACACAATATTCTAGTGATGTGTGACCAGCACATCCCTCACTGCTGGAAACACCCAATGTGTTTTTGAATTGTAGTTGTTTACCATTGCTGCATTTCTTTAGGGGCTCGTGCTAGCCTTGAATTTGACTGAACCATCTAGTTTTCTCCTCCACGTGCAGCTGGCAATTGCCCAGTTTATTGTGATATTTTTTGCTGCCAGCTTCATGAGTTTGAGCTAGGCAGTTCTGGATTTCATCTGTTTGTACTGCTTCAGTCCTAGAAGTCATTTAGTTCTTCCAGTGAAATACCCCAGTCCTGTTCTGTACACTCACAGATTTCATAAGTTTATTCCCAATTTTTGCTCCCCAGTGTTCTATGTCATCTCTGTTGACCATATTCTTGTACTGTAGTTTGAAACTCAGCAGACAGCAGACAACCTTAGCTGATGTAAACTGTCATAGCTTTTGCTATGAAAATAGTGCTGGTAGTGTTCCCAGCTAAGGTACTGCCAGAACGTAATTAGAAATGTACCTTTAAAATTTGATCTTTCTTTAGCTACTGGAAACATACTTTAAAAAGAATTCCAAAAGCTTTGCTTAAAAATACAACTGCGCTTATGAAACAGTTACTCTTAGACCAAATTAACCTAAGGGTGTAACATAATACTAAAGGTGCTACAATATTAAAGGTTTAGATTTCCATAGTTAGAAATGTTTCCCCTTGTTTACAGATCAGAGAATCACAATCATTCAGGTTGGAAAAGACCTGAAACATTGTTGAGTCCAACCTTTGACTGACCACCACCATGCAAACTAAACCATAGCACTAAGTGCCATGTCCAGTTGTTTCCTGAACACCTCCAGGGATGGTGACTCCACCACTTCCCTGGGAAGTCCATTTCAATGCTTGATAACCCTTTCAGTGAAGTAACCTGAACCTCCCCTCTCACACCTTGAGGCCATTTCCTCTTGTGCTATTGCTGGTGGCATGGGAGAAGAGGTTGACCTCCACCTTGCTACAACCTCCTTTCAGGTAGGTGTTGAAAGCTGTAAGGTCTCCCCTGAGTCTCCTTTTCTCCAGGCTAAACAACCCCAGCTCCCTCAGCTGCTCCTTGTATGACTTATAATGACCCCAGCTGTTGTGACAAAAAATGCACCTCTTTCATGAGTGAGATACCAGAGAGATATTGCAACAATCAGTCCTGATATCCATCCCTTTCAGCAGTGGCCTTGGAGTTGGCCTTTAAAGCAGTTTTGTTCTGTTAGCATAAGAACTGGGCATTACGTTGCTATATCTCTATGTCACAGAGGCTGTTCTAGTTCCCATCCACTTTCTCCAGCTTTATGGCTGTGAAGAAAACTGAAGATTATAACCCAAATGCAGTAGTGCATCTGAAAGCAGCCTAGGTAACGACTCCAAGAGTCGGGGACACATCTCGCATATGTTCAGTACTGATGATTGAAGTGTTGACATTGTCATGGTGACAATTAAGAAGCAAGGAGGGGAGGATCCTAGATCTGGCTGATTTAATGGGAATATTTTGATGCTAATATCTATCTACCTCTTGTCAAGAACCACCCAAACTTAGGCCTAGCTGGCTCCATGGATATGAAACCATTTTAGGGGGGAACCAGATTGGAAAGCATGTGTGCTGAGAAAACAGGAAGGGATCCTTTACTGAGCAGCCTTGTTTTGGGTGAGAGAGCAGCAGATCATCTGGGCAATCAGGACAGAAGTTGCTTAACTAGTGGGTGACACCATCACTTTGGCCAGTTGGTCTTTGACAGGAGATGATGAAATTTGAGCATGTGGCAATAGGAGGCAGTGATGCAGCCACCAGCATTTAATGAATTACTTTTGAAGGTGTTTGGAACTTTTTCTCATTTCTAGGCTATAATCAGTCAGAGAAAGACTTTATAAAACATTTATCCTGCGTTCTGTGTGCAAAAATGATTTACTTTATTTGGTGTTTGATGCATTATTTTTTTCCATTAGGACATCAAGCCATAATCTGTTAAACATCTTCATGGAAGTTTCCTAAAATTACCTGTTATGATGAATACTGTTATTGACTGTAGTTGAAAAGGTGCTTATTTTCACAGCTGTGGGAACTATAGAAACTGAAAATATTTTTTTCTGAAAAGTTCTGGAGTCAACTTT
>NW_016691960.1:0-3498 GCF_001604755.1 Lepidothrix coronata | reverse complement strand
TCACCGCCCGGCTCTCCCTCTGCGCCCGCTCCGCTCCCCCCTCACCGCCCGGCTCTCCCTCTGCGCCCGCTCCGCTCCCCACTCACCGCCCGGCCCTCCCTGCCGAGGACAGCCCTCGCCATGTCCTTCCGCCAGCGGAGCCCTCACGGCAGCACGAAGAGCAGGTAGTGTCGCCGGGATGAGGCGGGGGGTGGCGGCGGCCCAGCTCTCGTTCCCCTCCCCCGCAGCTCTCCGGCCCTCGCTCCCCTCCGGCCCTGAGGTGTGTTTGGTGGTGGTGGGGCGGGGGGGGAGCCCACTCCGAGGGGGCGAGTGGAGCCGCCTCGCTGGGTTTGTGGGAGTGAAATGAGTAAATAAATACCTGCGATGTCTGAAGGAGGTTTTAATGCGCTAAAACCCGCCTGGTTTGTGCTCACCTTGTGTTTTTCCGTGTTTCTTTCCAGCCCGCAGCACCCCCCGCGCTGGGCCCAGGCGCGGAAACGCGGCGCCGATGGGAGGCGGCGGAGGCAGAACGAGCCCGAATCCTCGGTTTTTGAGGAAAACGAGCCCCGTCCTGCGGAGAGCCGGCAGGACAGGTGAGCGGTGCTGGCCACGTGAGCGGCTCCCGGCTCTTTTTGTTCGCCAGGAGCTGTGAACTGGCTGTTCTACTGAGTTTTCCAAGCCCTGCCTGTTTATCGGTCGCTCATCAGCCATAAATAGCTGGTCTTAAAGGAGGGAAAAGGATCTCGGGCAGTGCTCCTACCTTGGAGTCACTTCTGAAGAGTGAATATTTAGTTCTTATCTCTTGAATTGTGTTCTTGATAATTTTCTGCCCTATTTCCTGGTTGCTTATTGCCATTTATCACGAAGTAATAGTTGTACAGGACAATTGTTTATCTGTAGATATAGACTGTACAAACCGCTGTGGTAAAATTAAAAAAGATGACAAAAATTCGATTCTTGGAAGTCATCTGCCTTCATGTTTTTGGAGGCAGTACAGACTACACTGAGAAGTTGTGTCAGCACGTGTGGGGGGCGACCCACTTCTGAGGTCTCCCAGTGTGTTCACACTGCTGCTCTTCTGCCTTCCTTACCATTGCCCAGCACAGCTGAACTTCATTTTAGTTGAAGTATCACATTTACAGTTCAAGATATTCATGCCACAAGTCCCTTTAGTGACTTTGATCAGCAGATGGGAGTTGTGGCTACAGCCCCAGAAGATTGAATTTAGGTTTCAAATCTAAAATGACATGGGCTGTGCCCTGTAACTGCCCATTTTCCTTTCCTGATAGTGAGCAGGGAAGATGTTGGTCAACGGCTCAACTTACAGTATGCAAAGTAACTCAAATTGATTTCAGAAGGCATGTTTGAATAGGACTACAAGAATGAAACTACAGATAGTTTCATCAGCTTCAACCTAAATTAGCAGTGTTTCTGTGTGTCTTCCAGTATTAAATGGAGCAGGCATACTTTTTTCATTTCAGTTTGGATTCAGCTCTGACTGAAATCGTTCTCTTCCTGTGATAAATTTTTTTTTTTTACTATTTTTTTTTGTTTATGCCAATTCAACGTTGCCAAATTAAAATTCTAAAAAGCAAAGAGGAGCAGGATGGAGGCTGGGTCATACATCAGACTCAGGTGGGGCCAGCTGCAGCCTTGTTTTTCTGCTCCTGTGGCAGTGTTTGAGCACCATTTACAGTCCTAGCACAGCAACAGAACCTCTCACCAGGTGTGAAATGGAGATGAGAGTCTTGAGTAAGATGGCTGAGCTCAGTATGTCTGGCACCAGAGCAAATTAATGAAAAGAAAAAGCCGTCTAGCCCTGCCAGTTGTCCCTAATTCTCTGTAATTGCAGCACAGGTGCAGAATCAAACAAGTATATAAAGGTACATCAGTGTTGAGGAAGAAGCTCAGGTGTTGGGACTGCTGGGTTTGTGCTGTTTGTTCTCTAGCCCCGGAGAGCAATAATTGAACATGGCCTGTGCTCTCTGCAAAACTAGAAATCAGTATCAGAAAATGCTAAGAATCCATATAGATTGAACAGATATTTGCAGAGGGACCTGTAGTGTTTGCTCTGAATTTTTAATTTTGCTGAGTTGGTAACTGGGTTTCATTTAAAAAGAATTTTAGACAACTTGGGAGCAGGGAGGGAGTTGAAGCTGGTTTTAGTGCAGATGGATCTAATTCCCTGACTTCAGGGGACATGTTTGCCCAGAATCCTCATAAGCCTCCAGAGCATTTCAGATCCTCGGAAAAAGCTCTGCTCTGGAGGATACAGTTTTCAGTTTGTACTTAAGGAAAATTGGTCATCAGGAGGACAGAAACTGGAAACCACTGAATAGTCTAAATGTAGGCAGCTACAGATGGCTGAGAAGGGATCTGAGCTTATTCCCCTGCAAGACTCTGAACCTGCTTGTGATGCTAATGGGCTGCAATAAAGTTGTTAAACCAGTTTGCAAAGTCACAGCAAATCTCAGTTTGCTGGTTAAAAAATGACTTTTTTTGTGCCTTTGCTTTCTCTATGAGGCATATTTTCACATGGAGAAACTCCTGGTGCTATGGTGTAATTTTAATTAATTAGCTTTACATCTTAATTCTGTGTTCTAACTTCTGTCTCTTACATAGCTAATGGGTCTGCAATCATGAAGGAATAAATAATTCTTAAGTCATTTGGTGGAGTGAAAATAAGTGAGTGAGTAAAGCTGGTATTTATGTACTGTTTTCTGAAGGACACCAGCTGAAAGTTATTGAAAGGGTGAGCTGCATTACATGCTACAGTTCTATGTTTCTGTAGATACCTACATAAACTTTTTAAGACAAAATACCCAACACAAACCACCCAACCTCAAGGTAGAACTCTGAACTGATGCTTAATTTTACAGTGATGACATTTTAATAGAACAGCACAAGATTTTCACAGCTGCTGTGAGTAGTCTAAATAAACACATTAAATAGGGATCAAGCTGTGATTGAAGGAGATGCTGGGGGTGGGAAATACAATAAAACAAAATTTTAACATAGGGGTTCTACTTTTTTTTCCTTTTCATTCTAGTTTTACAACACCAGAAGGCCCTGGACCCCTTTCCCGGTGTTCAGACTGGGGAACTGCAGTGGAAGAAGAGGAAATGAGGACCAATGTCAACAAAGAAATTGCAAGGTACCCCTGGGTGTTTAGGGTCAAGTGGGGAAAAGAGGGGAAATGGTAGTTGTCTTGTAGAATCTGTGCTGACTTGTATTTTTAACTTCACCACTGTAGTAAAATCAGGCCCACCTTAGCCTCTTGGCTGCTGCTTTTAGGTCAGCTTTGGCTGAAGTCCTGCAGGAATGTCATGGGATGCTCACTGGAGAGTGGATGTGTATCACTAAGTATCTCCCTTTTGGAAGAAGCTTTTCCTGAATCTCCTAGATTGAAATACGTCGAAGTACTGTCTCACTAATGGCTGGTTTTTTTCATATCATTGCTATAAGAATAGGGGAATTTTGTAGAAAAAGAAAGTCCTCAGTTGCTTTTTTTTTTTTTTT
>NW_016691959.1:0-3500 GCF_001604755.1 Lepidothrix coronata | reverse complement strand
CTGCGCAGGCTCGAAGGGTTAATGACCTTTCCCAAATCTTCGCTCGCGAAGACTGGCCATTATATATCTAGCTACCAATGCAGAGCTACTATCGGGAAATAAATTCCACCACACTATGGAAGGAAGGAGGTGTGGGGGGAAGGTGTTTTTAAGATTGTCTTATTTCTCACTCTTTTGCTCTGATCCTGTTGGTAATAAATTTAAGTACTATCCCCACTTTGAGTCTGTTTTGCCCATGAAGGTAATCAGTAACTGACCTCTCCCAGATCTTATCTCTACTCACGAATCCTTAGCTGTTTTTTTTTCTTCTCTCTCATCTCTCCAGTTGCAGACGGAGAGTGAGAGAGCCGCTTTAGTGGGTACCTGGCATCCGGCCAGGGTCAACCCCCTACATTCATATATTGGTATCACCCTCTTAGAACATTTTTTTTTCTGGTATTTTAAAATGGAAATCTAATTTTAAAAAAATCAAAAGAAAAGAGAAGCTAGCTATTTTGATGAAAAATTTCACTCTCCCTGTCATGCACGGGCTGGGGGCTCCCTCTCAGTCTGTCCTGCCCCTCCGCCCCAGCCAGGGACAGGGCAGGACAGGGGGCAGCCTGGGCAGAGAGACAGTGGGCAACTCCCTGGGGCAAAGACTGGCCAAGGCTGGAACAGGAGATCAGGCTGTCTGGGAGCATCTCTCCATGCTACCAAAGGAACAGACCACTCCAGGCTGCTCTGTCTCTAAGCCGGCTCTGGGCTGGCAGCTAGATCTCCAGAAGGGGATGCTCCCAGGGTCCTCACAGCCCTCTCAGAGACAGGTAAGGATTCCTGGGAATGTATTTCTTTTGCTAAAAAGAGAGGAAGGAAAAGCCCTTTTGATGCCTCCTCACTGGGTAGTAACTTTCCCACTGTGTGTGATTTTTGCTCCTGTGATCCATTCCATCTCAGAAGAAAAGTGGGAAGACTGGAGGGTGGTAATCAACAGGGCGGAAAACATGGAAGAAAATGAGACATTAATTAATTGCCAAAATTATGCTGCCATGAGCCCTGGAACCATTAGCATACTGCAGCTCCCATTGGAGCTCATTCCCTTGTTGCAGTATCTCCTGCTGCTTTCCAGAAGATGATGGAGTGATGTGACTGGTATATGTCATATATGTGTTATTCTTTTAACTCAAAAAGATGAATTTAGTAATGCCTTAGATATTCCCCAACTTACTCAAGACCAGGTGAATTTGGGGTGTGGACCTTACCCAGGGGAACACCAAGGATGTCTATCTTGTCCATGAAGGTGTGACATTCCTTTCTGCAAACCCACTACACAGATTTAGCATTGTAATGAAGCAGCCACATGGTTTTTACTCGAGGATGCTACTCAGTACTTTCCCCAGTTTCCCCATTAAGCACAAAGCCAAGCACTTCCATGACTATTTTAGCAGACATCATTCAAATTAGATATTGATCACAGTTTCCATTCTCACAGAGCTTCTTCTTTCTGGTTCTTCCACAGGCATTAAAAATATCATTTGGATGACATTCCTACCACATCAACAATTTAACCTCTGAGGAACCGAATCACGGGTAAGTGCAAGCTTCTTCCTTTGAATGAACACTGAAGTTGATGAGGTCCTGATATTTCAGATGACTGCAATTTTTAGCCCATAACACATTCTTTCATGGCTCCGATCCACCAATCCTGCCGTTGTGAGTACTTTGCATCTCTGCTAGCCTGGGCTTCAGAAACTTGCACAAGGAGTCCAGAAAACAATGTTAATGAGTCTCACAGGAAAGTAAGTTTTTTTGTGACTTGCTGAGCATCACAGAGGAATCCTGTGCCATAGATTTAGATCCAGCTCTCTAAACTTGCATTTCATTAAACTAGTGATGAAATAATTTCTTCGCCTCCAATACACTTAATTAGATTCCAAAGTTCTTTAACAAGGATCCTCCAGGTAATGGCACCCTTCTTCAGCATCATAACACCAGAGCATTTGAAACTGTTCATCAGATGAGATGGATCTAGCAGAGAGGTTGTAAGTTCGTATAAGTAGTCTGCTTCAAAGTGCACACACATAGCAACAAGAGTCTTAGATGCAATCTTAATATACCAAATTTTAGATGCTATCTTAATTTAGTAAATTTTTCACTTAATTGAAGGCTAAAATTTGAAACTTTTTTTTTTATTTTGAAATGTCTAGTATAATTTTAACATATCCAACTGTTTTAAGTTGTTAAAGGAATACTTGTAAAATCTTCCTTCTTCCGTAATATGCATGCTATTTTTATGTTCCAGAAGAAAATGAATGATGAAGGACCAATTATACACTGCCTTTTATGTTAGGTGTGTAGTTTTCAAGTGTGAGAAGTGTAATAAGAATATTTCTTTCTGATGGCGGAGTTTTGAGTACTAGCTTTTTACATCCACTCCACACTTATATTTTCTTAGTGGCAATGACTCTATGAGGAGCTCAGACAAGAAGAGTCAGGACCTATAATCCCAAAGTCAGATTTTGCAACCTTCACCCACTTAAATGTTCTTTCCTCAGTTGCGTCTAGTAAGACAAGAAACCTAAATTTGTGAGATACTGAAGTGAAAGCCATCTGATGAGTGAGAGAGATTCAGTGCAGGAGGAATCGGGACCTCTTGATACCATCTATACCAACAAAGGTTTAAGACACAAAATTAAAGTCTGGACGAGACTAATAAACTGACGGAGGACCCTCAGAGTGGGCTCAGTGCCATTGTGAACAAGGAAGGTAAACAGCTGGTGCCTACAAAAATGGCAAAAGAGAGTTGTACTAGGGCTGGAGGCAGGACTGAGAGCCTGCCCTGTAGGGATGTCCCTGGCACCCTGCACACAGTACATGTGAGTGAGAAGCCACAGTTGTTCAGTTCCTGAGACTCCATCTGCCAGCATGATGGTGGGCCTGCAGGGTGAAGGAGGTAAATCCTCCTAACATTCCAGGTGCGAGTCCACACCTGCATCCTCTTTAAAACAGTGCCTACTTCTCCATGCCATGGAAAAGTTGTACAGAACATGGAATATTCAGAATGACAGCAGTTGGCAGCCGTTTAAGCCCAAGAACTATTCCATCATTAGTCTGAGTATACAGTCATGCAAACTGATCACGTTTATTGCTGATTTTGTTTATACTTGCATATACTAAGGGGTTTTCAGCCAAGAGTAACTCGCTTGTTCAAACCCAACTCATTTGCAGCAGAAGTGATCCTCAACCCTGCTGCATCTGTGTGCACCCTTGCGAAAACAGAGGGTGGGTGGCAACAGCATTGGGAGCAATGCCAATCTCGCCTTGCCAGCATGGATGTATACTCTAAAATATCCAGAACTACTGTACATGGGGAACCGTGGTGAAAAGGACAAACAGATGTGATTTAACTAATTGATGGCCTAATTAAGATCTGAAGAAGAGGTGGATAATTTAGTGCTGTTGGAAAACAAGTTATTGAAAGGATTGAAAATTGATATAAAAGGTCTCAGTGGTGTTTAACAAAC
>NW_016691958.1:0-3507 GCF_001604755.1 Lepidothrix coronata | reverse complement strand
TGAGTCCAACTTCTGGCCCTTCACAGGACAATCCCAAGAATCACACCATGATCCCTTTCTAATGGGTGGATCTCGTGACCCACCTGCCTTCAAGCTTCCACATCCCTTATATTCAGAAAGCTGACTATTGCTAGGGAAGCATTTTCCCAGCATTTAGGGTTCAACACACTGGCACAGGAGAGGACAGTGCCAGCTTTGACCTTCTAACGCATCCCATTAGCAGACCAAGTTTCTAGCTCACTGCTAAGCTTCTACCTTCATGTTTCAATCTTCACTGAAGGTTGCTGACTTGTGCTGAAAATGTGCACACTGGGTGCTTACCTACGAGTGAAATTTTCTTGAAAGAGACAATTTTTTTCTCCTAAGATTTTTTTTTATCAGTATTTGCATGGGAGCATCCGCACTGTGTCAGGGATGTATTTGGTATCAGTTTCTAGAAAATTTCTGAGCATTTCTCCAGCTAAAAAAAAAAAAAGAAGAGGAAATTTTAAGATCTGGTGATACTTTAGCAGTTATATTATCTGCAAATCCCATCTTTACTGTTACTTCTCTGTTCTCAAAGCAGACCAGGGGCAGAAAAAAATTTCCCTAATGTTTCTCAAGTCTTTTCTTAAATGAGATAACTGTCCTAGTCAGCCAGAAATGCCCACACTCATGACTGGAGGAGAAAATGAAGCAACTCACTTAGAATACAGATGAATTTGGAAAAGAAAGAGAAGGAGGACTGCAAGGGAAGGGAAAGGAGTTGTAAGTGATAGGTCAGGCTGATAGCTTCATCGCACAGGTAAGAAGCAAGTACCAGAGTAAGGAGGAACAAACGTGAGGTCAGAAAATAAGGACTAGGACACAGCAAAAAAAAAAAGGCTTGAGGTAACTGGTAGCTCAGGCAGAAAGGGGACAAAGGTGAGGTAGGCAAGGAGCAGTTTCAAAGGAGAGATGGGTAAGTCAGAGGAGGGAGAGTGGAAACAGGATTCACTAATGTCATGGAGAGAATTGCAGGTTATGATCAGGGCCAGGAAACATCCTTAAGGATACAGGCCAAGTAGGGCTTGATATTTTACTAGGAAAAATAAGTCAGGAGACAAAAATTAACAGCCACAAAAGCCTACCATGATAAAATACAGAAAATGGAAGCTAAACTGATGGGCTGGAATAATCTCCGACACCAAGCTCCTTTCACTGTGTGTCCTGGAACTCCTTTTAATAGTCCCATTGTAAGCCCTGACCTAATGTGATACTTTGGTTTCCTCTTCTCCCAGGTAATAGAGATGGAGAAAGAGGGAGGCATTCCTTGGCTTCCACAAATAACCCAATAAGTTACATATATGATTTCATACTCGATGCCTACTAGTACTTTTTTAAACATGTCTGCCAGAGCTTTTATACTGGTGTGTTTGATAAATTACAGCTTCACTGCCTTTTCCTGTCTGCTCGCTGCTGGTCTGACACCTCATGGATTGCTTTTCCACAGGCTCTACAAGAGGAGATTAACGTTTCCGGTAGTAAAATAAAAGTGAGTTACTTGAGCAGTCGCACAGCTGGCTACAAATCAGTCCTGCGGATCAGCATGACCCACCCCACCATCCCCTTCAACCTCATGAAAGTCCACCTCATGGTGGCCGTCGAGGGACGCCTCTTCAGAAAGTGGTTTGCAGCAGCTCCAGACCTGTCCTATTATTTCATCTGGGATAAGACAGACGTTTACAGCCAGAAGGTGTATGGGCTCTCAGAAGCCTTCGGTAAGCGACACCAGGGTTTGTGTCTCTTTTTAAAAGCAGCTAAGTGGCAAAGCACAGACCTGTAGCAGATCAGAATGGTCTGACTGCAAACACACGTAATAGTCCCTGCTGATTTGCTGCTACTTCCCTGGGGAGGATTTGGCCCAGCTGTTCAAACAGCACACATTCCCCAATAGATAAGTCACAGAATCACTGAATGCTTTGGGTTGAAAGGGACAGCTATGGGCAGGGATGCCACCCATTAGATCAGGTTGCCCAGGGCACCATCCAACTTGGCCTTGAACACTTTCAAGGACAGGGTATGAATACTTATCTGTTCTCTGGCTCATGGCCCAGCACGTACATCCTGCGCTGCTACCATCAAATTCATACAGAAGGAATGAACTGGGACTACAGACGTTTGGCTGCCTCTCACATATAGCCAAAAACTGTCAGCACTGCTTTGAACAGAATCCCAAGAACCGAGCCCTGATTGCAACTCCTCCTTTTGCCTGACCTTCAGGATTTCCCTAATCTTATTTTCCCCTTTGTTACCCACTCAAGAATGCCATCCTAAACTGGCTATTTAGTGAGCAGAGGTAATGCGGTTCTGTAGTGATTGCTTCCCATCTCATCAACACCAAGTGAACATTCAGATACAGGTCCTCAACAGAGTCTAGACTAGACCTTCCAGGCTGCCAGGAAATGGTGTTAGCAAAATGGGAGACATCCCAGATCAGCAAATACAGCTCCTGTTGACAAAAGGATGGTTACTGATGCCTCATAGCTCAGCTGAAGATAAGTTCCTTTAGAGGAGCTGTAGGATGCTTGTTTTTCCACAAGGAAGAATGAGTGCCTTCGTCCTCTCACTCAGACTCAGCTGCCTTGAGCAGACTGGATGATACAAGCTGCTGAGCCTTACCCATCTTGGAGTCCACTCTGAGAAATGTGTCCTCGTAGCATATCCTGAAAGACTATGCTTACATGCTCTTTAAGATGCTAGATCAGCAGTGGGTCCTGGAGTGCTTCATGAAGCAGCTCTGCAGCCCCAGAGCACTCAAGCAGGTCTCAGGACATCAGCAGTCATACTTTCAATGATTTGCATTTCTAGAACAGTGGAAAATATTGAGCCTTCATAGCCTTACTTTTATCTTCCTGTGATACAGTCTGATTCTGCAAAAGGCTATGTTTGATGGGGAATCCTGAGTTCTCTCAGTGCTCAGCACTTTTCAAAGAGGCTAGGAAATTTGTAAGATCAGATCTTTATTTCTTTCTAGTAAAAAAAAAAGATCTATGTAATTGCTTTTCATTTGTGTGGAACTTGCAGTTCTGCTCTGCTTCAGCTATAAAGATTAAAGAAAAGCAGACCAATGAAACTGGTCCTGCTTCTTCTGAGAAAATCATAAAGGAGTCGTTATTCTGTCAAAAACATGATTTTTCTTCTACTGACATAATTTTACTCAAGCAACTCCAGCACGTTCAGTGGAGTTTCTCCTGAATGGCTCTGATTAGGCATCCCAGCAAGCAAAGTTTTGACATTAACAGTGACCACAAGTCACCCTGGTCTGAGACTGTTGCCTCTGAGGGACTTGCTGCCCCATGCATCAATCGTGCAAGTCCTTACTTTCCAAGAAAGATCATGATTTTTAGCAAGTTCCTGACATGCAGTCTTTGACCAGTGAAAGTAGGTAGAAGTACAATTCTCCCATGTGGGAGTCCAGCAGTGGTTTACACACTCCAGTCAAAGAATATCCTGAGTTGGAAGTGACCCTCAAGAATCATTGAGTCC
>NW_016691957.1:2542-3508 GCF_001604755.1 Lepidothrix coronata | reverse complement strand
GCAGGAGCACCCTCCTGTCTCCCAGGCCTCTGAACACCCAGTTTACAGCCTGAGGAGTCAGGCTCTATGTGCAGAGGGTGTAAATGGTTCATTGAGAACAGTTTCTGGGCAATGGCATGGAAGGCTCTGGAATAGCCAGTTTTGGGTTACACCCATCCAGTGATGAACTGGTCCCAGCTGTTCTAACTGGGACAAGCCCAAAGCAGGGACAGGAGCTGGGAATAAAAGAGCTGGAGGTTCAGGAATTGGGTGTTAGGCAGGAGGTGTGAGGTGGTGGGGAGGTGTTAGCCCAGCCTGGGGGAGATCACCCCTCTGCAGACCCCAGTGTGAAATGTGGGCTCTGTGCATGGCCCCGGCCCGGGTGGCACCTCCTCACCAGCCTTGTCCCTAAAGAGGAGCTGTGCCACCTGCTGCTGCCCCGGGGGGACACTGCCTGCTCTCTGCCCGCAGGGAGTCACCTCCTAGCTCCTTTCTCACTTCTCTGTATGTGGTTTGGTTTTTTCCTCTCCCTGGGGTTTTTAAGAGATAACAAGCAGATGTGAGCAGGATGCCCTTCAAGTGTGGCATGCCAAGGCTCAGGGATTAGTGTCACTCTGGGCACCCTCACCCTCAGCATCATCAGAGCCTCTTGCTCCAAGTGTCTCATCACTTTGGATGTGGTTCTGATCCAGTGGAAGGTGTCCCTGCTCGTGAGAGGGAGGTTGGATTAAATGAACCTAAAAGGTCTCTTCCAACCCAAACTCTTCTTGGATTCTACAATAACCTTCAAGGCCAGGTGCTGCCCCATGGTGTGCACATGGCTCAAGTTCAAGGCTTTGTGCTAATGGGGATCACAGGATCCCAAAATCCCAGACTATGCTGAGTTGGAAGGGACCCACAAGGACCATCCAGTCCAACCTCAGCCCTGCACAGGCCCAGCCCCAAGAGTCACCCCCTGTGCCCCAGAGGATCAGCCAAACCCTCCTG
>NW_016691957.1:0-1270 GCF_001604755.1 Lepidothrix coronata | reverse complement strand
AAAGGTTCTTCCCCCAGAGGCTGGTTGGGCACTGCCCAGGCTCCCCAGGGCAGTGGGCACAGCCCCAAGGCTGCCAGAGCTCCAGGAGGGTTTGGATGATCCTCTGGGGCACAGGGGGGGACTCTTGGGGCTGGGCCTGTGCAGGGCTGAGGGTTGGACTGGATGATCCTTGTGGGTCCCTTCCAGCTCAGCTTATCCTGTCATTCTGTGGTTTTTGAGAGCTCTGGAGGGAGATCCCAGCTCTTTGTGCAGCCTGAATTCCTCCAGCATGGAATGAAAGCATTCAGGAGGGAGATATCACATCTCCCAAGCACAGCCCACCTGAGGAGCAATCACCTGCCCTGCTATTCCCATTTTCCCTTGGAATCAGGCAGCCAAATCCCCTGAAGAGTTGGAGACGCAGAGAAAGGCAGATCCCAGCTGTGTAATCACTGCTCTGTGGTACCTGCTCATTTGAATAATGAAATGGAATCTTTGTTAAAGGCAAGGAGACTTCCAAGTTGTCTTGTTCTGCAGCTCACCTCTAAAAGCCAAGCAAGCTTTGCAAAACATTTCAATTCTCTTGATCACTGTAATTACTGGCCAGGCTCCAGAGCTGTCTCTGGCTCGCTCATGCCAGCAGGTTACACAGGAGGGTGTGAGAAAGGCTTTAAAATAATGAATCATGGCTCACTTCATTTCTTAAAATGCCTTTATTTTGCAATATATTGGTATTTTCTCTTATTCCACCGTGACACAAGTCAAGGACCTGCCTGTGTGAGGGTGGGTCAGGTCAGTGTTGGGTGGGGTGAGACGAGGCTGAAGATGTGGGTCACTCTCTGTGGAGTAACAGGGGGTCAGGAATCTCCACAGGGCCCTTAAATGTTGTTTTTTAGTGTCAGTGAGTGGGGGATGGTGGCACAGAGCCCAGTGTTCCAGTCTGGGCACAGTCTGCTGCTGGCTCTGCCACGGGACTGGGGCCCTTCACTGCAGCTCCAACTGCCTGGGCAGGGGCAGAGGAGGGGCAGGGACTGAGCTCTGCTCTGGGTGAGCAGGGGCAGCACCCAGGGAATGGCTGGAGCTGTGCCAGGGCAGGCTCAGGTTGGATCTCAGGGAAAGGTTCTTCCCCCAGAGGCTGGTTGGGCACTGCCCAGGCTCCCCAGGGCAGTGGGCACAGCCCCAAGGCTGCCAGAGCTCCAGGAGGGTTTGGCTGATCCTCTGGGGCACAGGGTATGATTTAAAATAATCACATCGATGTAACACTTTAACAGCTTTGACAGTGGTTCAAACT
>NW_016691956.1:0-3508 GCF_001604755.1 Lepidothrix coronata | reverse complement strand
AAAACACATCTGGTTGGAGCTACAAGTTCATCTTACACTTCTGTGCACCTTTGCAAGAAATCTTATTCTCTGTATGATGTACAAGCTCTTCACAAACACATGCCCTTGATGTTCTAACAGCTGTTTCCCATATTATCTATCTTATCCATCTTATCTTATGATTTGTGGTAACAACCACACATATTTTGGTGTCTAAATGTAGAAGATTCCTGGTTCAATCTTCCCTATTTACTTAAGAGACAGAGTGCAAGAACTCAAATCAGGGGGAGGAAAAATTCACCCTATAATTTCAGCAAAAAAGTTGATTACGGTTGTATATACCTATGGAATTATTTTGGAAAAGAGAATAAAAAGGTGAGTGCTTTCCCTGTAGCTGCATCTAAAGGACTCCAACATGGTGTTACTTTGGCTTTTGTTTAATCACTATTCCTCAAAAGGAAATAGGAGATTTTCTCTGGAACACCGAATACCATCTGCTCACAGGTCAAGTCAAACAAATCTCAGAGGAATCGTAAAAGATGCCCCAAAGAATCCACTGCAGCTGCGAAACAAGTCACACCCTCATACAAGTACATTTTGAAATGTCTGTAATGAAATACTACTGCCCCAAGCAGAACACTGCTAGACTGACTCCTTTGATTCAGTGCTGCACTTGGCCTCTGTCACCTCATCAGGATGATGGGAAAATGAACAAAACAAGAAATGTCTTACTGCCCATACAACTGCTGAAGATGTTGTTTGGTATGAACAAAAATGAAAGTGTGTTTGATAAATCTAAATCAGTTTATGTCTCATACAGATTAACTGAAAAACAGGCCCATAGGTTTTATTTCATATTTAATTCTACATTGTGAAATTAATTCTTGTACTTACATTTTGTATATAAGTTTCAAATGAAGTGCAAAATGTTTAATAATGGTTTTCCCAGATTTTATAGAGTGATAATGTAGGAGTTGACCCTTCAGCTTTATTTAGGTTTCTTTTTGTTTCTTTTGTCTATGTAGCAAAAGTAAGAGGAAAGAGAGTGAGGGAAAGAGGAGAAGGACAGAAAAAAGGTAATGAAAATACAGTTGGGGTATTTTGATTAAGAAATGTAAGCTCAGAAAGCAGCAGAATTACAATTGCCAGAAATTAGGCCAAGGCTTGCTCATTCTTGTTTACATTTGGACAGATTGTGCCAACAATTTTTTGAAAGACAATTCTACATCAGGGGGAATAGCTGCTAGAAATCTGGCCCTATCACCTTACTAACATGTAAAAATTCAGTACGAGTAGCACCATATTCATTAATGGACGTACCCACAGAGTAACTACCAACAATAGAAAACAGTGGGGAAAATCCAGTCCACCACAAACAAAGAATGAAGAAGTGCCAAGATGCTATTTTGAAACAGCAAAGAACAGGATCTTCAGAAGATTCAGTCTGAGTCAGTGTTTGCAACAACAGTCTTGTCAATAAACCAGACCTAAGAAATTAAAAAACCTATTTCCTTGTTTTACTCTATGGCTGTTGTTATTGTAGAGCTAAACAGTTGGGAAAAGGGAAAAAATGAAATACCTAAACAATGCTTTCCTATAATGATAACCCAAAACTTAATCTGCTGTTGTTTTAGAACATGACTTACTGTGTTTCAGTCTTCTCATTGTATGACCCTCTTAAAATTTTTCTGAACAATTTTATGCCTATTTTTTCTTTTTTTTTTCCTCTCTATTTTTTTTTCCTACTGTGAAAGTAAAGACTAAGGAAGTGCCAAAGGAAAAGCAGCAAGGACCCAGAATAAGCACTGCATTAATACAGTTGAGACTTCTAAAGCACTGGAAGCTCTGGAGACCCCAGGCAGATAATTCCAGAACACCCAGAAGACTTGCAGCCTTCCGCACTGGACCAGGCAACTAAGCTGAAAGAAACCTGCTTGAAATCTCTTAGAGCAGGGTTCTTGCTAACACCGCAATTTTAAAATTATATAAGGAGTTACATGTCGGATTTAATTATCTTGCTCCTGTTTAAGGCTTCCTTCTCATGTGTATCAGTCACTATCAATGGCTTTGAAACTACAGTCTATTGTTATGGCTATTTTTGGGGGTTTTTTACTATTTAATATTTGTTGCAGTTTCTCACATGCAAGAAAATGTTTCTCTTGTACTGTCTTAAGGTCGACACTCCTAATTAGCTTACTTTTTCTATCCATTCTTTAAGCCAAGGTGAAAAAGGGGATGTTTCCACGTGTAAACTGTCAAACATAAAAGAGGTTCATGTTCACAATCTTGCCCTTCAGCACAAATAATAACAAAATGTCATGCAAAAGATTTTTGTGGACATACTGGTTTTCTACAAGGCATATCAAGAAATTAAATGTAATACTAATAAATACAAATCAATCTGCTAAAGCTTTATTCCTTTCACTTGGATGTACCTTAGCACAGTTGAGATATACTTTTATTTACTTGTGCTTTTACATCACATAGACAAGAGTTTGTCTTCCAAAGTACAGCTCATTGCACTAAATTCAGTCAATGTCCATGTACTTCACACAGCTAAAATCTGAGCACAGAATTGACCTATTGCAGAATAATCCTGTGGTGAAATTAGAAACAAAGCAAAACAAAACACAAAGTACTATTTTTTCTCATCTTTTTCAGGAAGATCAAATACTAGAAGGACTCAGTTTGTCACTGTCAATGGAGTAGTTAGAACCAGCTGGTGGTGTTGATCTCACTATTGCTTATTTTAGCATTTCCTGCTTTATTCTGGTGTATCAGATGAAGGCATTTCTAAACTATTGGAAAACAGATAAACTGAGAACAAGCTGGTTTAGTAGCAGTAGGCTGTATTCTGCTAATTAAAGATCACAAAGTAGGAAAGACTATGCTGCTAATTTTCTGTACAACCTGAAAGGAAATACGAAGCTTTCGATAGCTGTCGGTAACAGGGATGGAAGCCTTCATCCTGCAGATGCTCTCTGTTACTCCTGCTGTAGTGCTGCACAGGCTTCAGAGAAGTTCCTGGAGTTTTGTTTGGGCCCAAAAATTCCCTCATCTGAAACTGTTTGAAGGATCAGGCCCCATGGTCATTAGCAGGTGCAGCTTTCACCTATAACAACCAATCTCTTCAACCCTTTACCATGATACCATGATTTATCAGAACTTAACCATCCCACAGTGATTGGGAATTTTACAATAATAAATACTTTTCTGTACTCACTTTTCAAAATTCCATCAGTCAGAGAAGGCAGAATTTATCTTTCTTTATTTTAATGCTTTAAAAGCACGGCACAATGATTAGGTCTGATTCTGATATGCTAACATTTGCTTAACAATAAATATTTGCCAAGATATAAAAGGCGCTCAAATACCTGTTCCTGTACCCAACTATTCTCCTCCACTGAAAACATATATTGGTAATGAGGGATAAATGAAAGGTAATTAAAGCTAGCACATTTAGAAGTGAGGTATTTTTAAATAGTTCTTAGCAGTGGGTAGCACATTAGGTAGCTCTGGTGGTCTAGTG
>NW_016691955.1:0-3510 GCF_001604755.1 Lepidothrix coronata | reverse complement strand
TGGAATGAGATGATCTTTAAGGTTCCTTCCAACCCGACCCATTCTATGATTCTGTGAAAATCAAATGAGTTGGTTGTTTCTAGATGTCGCCTTTGACAATCTCTTCCTTTTAGTCAAGACAGACTTGAGAGCCGTGGCTGACTGGCACAACCGATGCTGCAACAGCCAGGTCCCATTAACAATCTGTGGGAACTGCCTGCACTCACCACTTGGTCACTGACACTATTTTTACTTTTATTTGATGTGATTATACTGTCTCAGTGCCCGATCCTGGATCAGGATGGACCTGCTGCTGGCCAAGGCTGAGCCCATCAGTGACAGTGACAGCACCTCTGGGGTAACACAGTTAAGGAGGACATAAAAACTGCACAACAGCAGCTGGAGAGAGGAGTGAGAATAGGAGGGGAACAGCCCTGCACACAGCAGGGCCAGGGAAGGAGGGGCAGGAGGTGCTCCAGGCACAGGAGCACAGATTCTCCTGCAGCCCCTGGTGCAGTCCATGGTGAGGCAGCTGTGCCCCTGCAGCCCAGGGAGATCCAAGGGGGAGCAGGTATTTTTTCAGCTTTCCTCTTTTCAAAACCTTGTTGAATCCTACAAACAGTCATCATATGGTAACCAGATCTTCAGCAGGAAGAAAAACAAGCACCTGTTCGGTGTACTCAACAGCATGTGAGAGTACTCAAGGGTGAGGACTTCACTGGGGATGCCTGAAGCAGCACTTCATACATGCAGGGGAGAGCCAGGCATCACCCAGAACCTCTGAAATACTGAAGAAAACAACCTCTTCTGCTTCACTGTGGGACAAAGCAGATCAATGCAGCTCCCACTGTGCCCCCCAGCAGCTTGAACTCCCAGAACTGAGCCATCTTCCCCTTTCCTGTTAGTAGCTAAAAACAGGAAAGACTGTTTATTTCCTGCCAAAGCAGATGCACAGCACAAATTCATAGAAACAAGATGGGCAGGAAGGAGGAAAACAAAAAAAGAAAGAAAGAAAAAAAGGCAAACAGAATTTAGACAGTGAATAGAAAGGAATTCAGAACCATTGCAATGGCCTGTCTAACCTAGATATGGCAGACTGCAAGCAAGACCAGAACAATATAAAAGGGTCACTGACTCCAGGGAGAGCATTTCCATCCAAAAGCCAGTGGGTAACCTTTTGCAACAAAAAAACCCCCCAAACATGTTTTTTTCCCCCAAGAATTATTGACACTGACAACTGACAGATTAAACCAGCAGCAAACCAGCCAAGATCTTAATTTTTCCCAAAACCAGTATCTTCAGCTTCACTATATCAAATCTGGGCATACTTGGGGGTTTTTTGTGAGATTTTTTTTTTTGCTTTAATACAAAGTAGACATTTTAAAGATAACTAAATACAGAGAGAGATCTATTTCAAAGTGCAGTTGAACATTTCCTTCTGCAAGATTTCTTCTCTTGCAATGTCCTTAACTCTGCAGTGCCACATCTCAGCACAACTAAAAGAAGTGCTTCACCACTAATTCTTTAGTCTTCAGACATTTAGCCATTTACAACAATTAATTGAATCTCAAGCTCCCAAGAACAAATTTTTATCTTCTCAAACCAGGTGGGAATCAAGTTAAAGGCTACAAGGAAATGACTGACCAGATACAACTGTGAATGCTGCATCAGCCACAAAGACTCCTGGGACTGAAACCTTACTATCAGTTAAGAAAAGAGATGATTCATTTAATTATCTTACTTTAAATTAGTGAGCTAATGGACATGGTGTATCAAGAGAGGAAATAACAGACATTTACTGTATTTTCTGAACAGAACAAAATAAAACACAAAATGTTTTGCCTTCTGCATCTTCAGCCAGTCAGTGCCAGGAATGGCACAGCCACAGCATCAATCCTTATTCCAGGTCCTTTCCATGCTACCTTTTTCTTCACCTCAGTAGCAGAGCTTCACTAGCCCTGGTGTGAGCAGTTAGTGTTAAGCAGTAATATATAAGCAGAATGTATAACAGAAGAAGGATACATTTACAAGTCAAATGCTGGGCATGCAGATGTTACATAGCTGAGAGCTACTGAAATGCCTTTTTGTTTTAAAATTGTTTAAACTCAGTAACCTCCATCACCAGAATTAATACCTGCTGTTTGTGCTGCAGCAGACGGCAGAACCTACTTAGCATAGTGATAATCACCAGCCAAGTTGTGTATCTAAGACTTCACTGCACCTGCTTCTCTACCACTAACATGAGTTTCAGAACTAAATTACATCTCAGCCAAACCTTGATCATCACACGAAGCACACACTGCAGAGCAGCTCAAACACACACAACCAAATCTTCCTGTAATGTCCTGAGAACAGCCAGAACTCACACAAAGCCAAGCACAGCAGTGCCTACCAGCACCAGACTAGCACCAAACTATCCAGTTTTCTATCACGATTCTAAAGTCCCTTCTCAAGTCCTGTCTCCCCTCTACCCCAGGCAAGATATCTCGCTTCTCTACGTTTCCAGGTCTGTTCTTTTAGGTGAATAACTTCAAGCTCATAAGATCACTGAGTAGAAGGAGACAGCCAGCTCTCTTCCTGTGGTTCTTGGAAAGAACAAACACTTGGACTTCTACAGACAAAAGGTCAGTGTGACCCAGGTCTATGGGAGTGCAAAATGGTGGAGGAATAATGTTTTAAATATTGCAGATAACCCTGTCTAGTAGAGTTGAGCCATCAAGGTACTAAGTGCTTTAAAAATATGCAAGGAGAGCTACAGCTGCAAAGAGCTTGCAATATGAATTTGACCTGTGCTTACTTTGTACTGTAAGTCTTCTTCCTGATTTTGCCTTGAAATCCACCTCTATATAAAAAGTCACAACATTTTGTCACTTACTATTCAATTACAGTGATGTAATTTTCACGGGAAGGTGGTATTTAGAGGAGCTAATACCACATCACAGTGAACATGAGAAAAATGATTGGAAGCACAGAAAAAGCGAGATAAAGGAGATAAATCCACAAAAAGAAGCGACATGTTGAAATAGGGACTTTAGCAGTGATGTTGGGTGCAGGAGATGGGAAAGATGATCAAAGCCCTTCGACAGATTTCCATTAGTAAAAACATCGACAGCAACTAAGTTCTGGCTACACACAAAAGCAGAACTCCCTGTTGGCAGGATGGTCAGGCTGGCACTGCTCCAAAGCCCACGCCTGATCAATATTCTCTCAGCAGATATTCCAGTTCTGTCTGCAAAGGGGACCAGCGACCTCAACATGCATCTCTAGAAATAACTTCTACTCAATACACACAAACTAATGTCTTCTCCTCTTGTTCAAAAAAGAAAAGAGCAACTGCACCTCCATCTGCAAAAGGAAGTGTCAGAATGTTCCAGGCTATGATTCCAGCGTGGGAATGTTAATTAAACACAGACTATCCTGCAGTGCAGAATCAGATACTTTAGAAAACTTGAGCTTAAAGGAGTACAAACGAGCCTTTAGAATTAGCTGTTTGCTTAATTCCCATTTTCCTTCTCAGTCTGCTGTGGTACT
>NW_016691954.1:0-3511 GCF_001604755.1 Lepidothrix coronata | reverse complement strand
TTTTTTTTTTTTCCCAAAGAAAAAAGTAGCTGCTTCCCAGCAATGGCTCTTGCTTACAGCAACCCCAAGTGTATGTTTTTCCCAGGCTGTTTTCTGATCTGCCTCATTCCTGGAAGCCTTGGCAGGCGACTGAAGGAGAAGTTTGTTTAACTCATTTCAGCACAGAAGGCACCTGCCACCCCCCAGGCTCTTCAGGCTGCACCAGGATTAGCAGCAGGGGAAGGTCCCCACCAGGAGTAACCACAGAGAAATGCTCCAAGCCGACCTTTCCCTTGGGCAGGGGTGATCCCTGGGCTTGGGAGGGACTTTGTGGTGTCGAAAGCTTTGCAGTGCTGTTTTTAGCCACGTGTGCTGGACCTGTCAGTGCTGTATTACAGTGGTCCAGCTTTCATCAGCCACCTGCTGCTCTGCCACCCTCGCCCACCCTGCCGGGCTGAACACACGTGGCTGCTGCTCATGGAGCATCTTCTTCGTCTGTGGGGGGCTCAGAGGTCTGAGCCCCAGTGGGGGTAGAACCCAGCACGCTGCTGCCGTGACTCAGGATCACAATTTGCTTGTGATACTGAGCCATAAAATCATGAGGGTTGGAAAAGCCCTCTAAGATCATCAAGTCCAGTCATTAGCCCATGGCCACCACTGACCCGTGTCCCCAAGTGCCACATCCACAAAGTCATGAAGACAAAGACTGGATGTAGAGAGTTGCAGAAGGACCTTATGAGATGGTGTGACCAGGGAATGAGGAGGCAGTTGGAATTCAATAGACTTGAGGTGATACAAGTTGGAGAAAATGGCCCCAGCTTCGTGGAATCCTGGAATCCCAGAATGGTTTGGGGTGAGAGAGCATCTTGTTCCACCTCCTGCCGTGGGCAGGGACACCTTCCACTAGCCCAGTTCACACCCACCTGCACAGAGATAGACTAGGAGTTGGCCCTATTTCCCTCATGGTACAGTGGTGGTTAAAAATAATTTGGGTGTTGCTGATTATGGGAAAAGAGAATAAAACAGTGAATGTTGTTATGCCACTTGCGTGGGGCACGACAGAGGTTTGGACCCTTGGGGTCATGGGGAAGGTGGATGATGATTGAGGGTCCCTTCCCAGTGGAAGTGTGGGGTGGCATCAGGAATGGCAACTGATGGCTTCAAAGCAGAGGGCAGCAGTTTCTTCATGCAGCATGTGGTTGGCTCACGGGGCTCTGTGGGTGCAGAACATTTGCAGGGAATAAAAAAAGGACTGGGCAACTTAGTGGAAGAAACACCCCCCCATAGGATGCTAAATGGGAAGAGCCTGCACCTTAGACAGCTACAAATCATTGGAGGGTGGGGAGGTATTGAGGGCAACACGTGTGCCTGGCTCATGTCCTGCTCCTTGGGTGGTCACAGAATCATGGAATTTCCGGAGTTGGAAGGGATCATCCACAACGATCACCCAGTCCAACCCTCAGCCCTGCACAGACATCCCAACAATCTCATCCTGTCCCTGAGAGCATTGTCCAAACACTCCTTGAGCCCTGTCAGCCTTGGTGCTGTGCCCACTGCCCTGGAGAGGCTGTTCAGTGCCCCACCACCCTCTGGGCAAAGAACCTTTTCCTGAGATCCAAGATAACACCCCTTCAATCACCAGCACTGTTGGGGAGAGGATTCTGGTGACCATGGTCTGACCTGGAACAGCCACTGGTGTCTTCTTACGTGACAGTGGCTAAAACATCCCTTTGCATTCCTGCAATCCGTGTTCTGTGCTTGTGACTGGGGCAGAGACATCTGCATGGGGACCCAACTCTGCAGGTGCATCCTCAGGGCCTTCAAACCAGCTGCTCCTTCTCCACTGTGTTCACTTCCAGTTGTCAGGATTTGGGTTTGGTATCTGCAAAACCCCAAGGGGTGTTTTTTGGCAATGGTGCTGGGCTCTGGGTGACCCCACCAGCCCCCTCCTCACCACTGCTCTCTGTTCCCTTCCAGGCTGCCCCTCAGGGACGTTCAAGGCCAGCCAAGGGGATGAAGGATGTGTCCACTGTCCCATCAACAGCCGGACAACCTCAGAGGGGGCCACGAACTGCGTGTGCCGGAACGGATATTACCGGGCAGACGCCGACCCCGTGGACATGCCGTGCACCAGTATGTGTGTCTGGGCAACTGGGAGGGGCTGCACTGGGCGTGGAAAGGAAATGGTCATTGAGGGAGGCTTGACAAATGCATCTATCCCAGTGGGATTTGGGGGGAGGCTGAGGGGCTCAAAGCAGCTTGTCCAGAGGAGCTTTGCAGGTGTGGGTCTGTTGTACTTGGGGCCAGAGGGGACAGAAACCTGGGTTGGTTTGTGCTGCTCCAGGCAGTGTGATGACTTCACTCTGGGGCTGTAACTGGACAAGAACCTTGGGATGTCACACAGTCAAATTACCCGGGATAAGAGGACAGGTTTTATTCCCACTCTTGCCGTTGGCTCTCCAGCTTGCTCCACACATCCCTGACACCAAGAGAAGCCCCCGGCTCAGTGTGTGCCTGCTGGGGTCAGGAGTGGGGGGTGCAGCTGGTCCTGCAGCGAGGAGGAGGAGGAGCAGCGCTCTGGCTCTTACACCTCTCTGTGCGTTCCCTCCACAGCCATCCCATCCGCCCCCCAGGCCGTCATCTCCAGCGTGAACGAGACCTCCCTGATGCTGGAGTGGACCCCCCCCCGGGACTCAGGAGGGCGGGAGGACCTGGTGTACAACATCATCTGCAAGAGCTGCGGGTCGGGCCGGGGGGCCTGCACGCGCTGCGGGGACAACGTGCAGTTCGCCCCCCGCCAGCTGGGGCTGACGGAGCCCCGGATCTACATCAGCGACCTGCTGGCACACACCCAGTACACCTTCGAGATCCAGGCTGTCAACGGCGTCACCGACCAGAGCCCCTTCTCCCCGCAGTTTGCGTCCGTGAACATCACCACCAACCAGGCTGGTGAGGATCCCTGGCTGCCAGCAGGGTGGGGAGGGCGTGGGCAGCATCTCCTGCTCGCTGCTGGGGTGAACAGGGCTGGAGGGGGGAGAAGGGGAGAAGAGGTGGGGTGAGACGTCACATTGGTGGTGACCAGAGTGCCTGGCAATTCCTGGATAAATCCCAAGCCCTGGCTGTGAAAATACCCCCTTATTTCAGTGAAAAGCTGGAGTGTGCCCCAAGGCAGAGCTGCCCTCCCTGTCCCCCCAATGGAACAGCTTGTGCCACTGTCCCCTGGTGCCACATTGCTCTAGGGCACTGGGTAGGACTGTTCCTGAAGCTTTTCCCTAGAAGCACCATTGCAGGCATTGTCAGAGTGTTGCAGTCACAGCGGCAGCTCCTGGTTCCTGGGGAGGGAAGGTGAGATTGGCTCCAGCATTTTGATATGAGCTGCAATTCCTGCTTAGACCATAGAGAGAGACAGGTCAGACTGGGAAAGCAAAGGAGGGAGCTGGGACAAACATCTGGAAATCTGCTCCAGGTCCAGTGCCACTGCAGAGCCACCTTGGTGAGGCAGATGAAGGAGAGGGCTGGGAGGGTTTCATCT
>NW_016691953.1:0-3512 GCF_001604755.1 Lepidothrix coronata | reverse complement strand
TGATCTTCTTAGCCAAGAATAGCCTTTATAATTCTACTTTTATGCTTCTTAATGTCAACCTAAAGCATGAAACTCTAGAATTGACATAGAACCCATCATAATTTCCTATTATGCTGTATCGTTACTTGATGAAAGAGACAACAAAGTCACCTCTCTTTTTCTGCTCCCAATATGTCTCATTTAATCAGCACTTTAAGCTAGTGACTGCCTTTTCTTATATGCTTAATACAGTACACAGCACTGTGAGGCCTAGATTGCTACTGCATCTCTATATCCAAATAATGATTATTGGTCCTTTTTTTTCAGGTTCATACATTTCACCTCCAGATTCACCTACTCCAATATCTTTTTTTACAGTTATAAACTAAGGTTTGGTTAAGATTGCTGTAGACAGATGACTCAATCCTTCCATCATCATTAAAGCCTTTATATCTACAAAATGGTGATACTCATCTTAGGAAATAATGCTTTCAGGAGACTGACAACTGAAATACAATGGTTGTAAAAAGGTAAATAGGCATTTTCCAACAACAGACCTTTAGGCAAGATCAGAGCCTTGGAATCACGTTCTGCTTCTAAATTTCATGGCCAGGTAAACATCCTCAACCCAGACTCAGTCCTTTGTGCATCCCTTGAGTACACCCCTTCTATTAGTCAATGCTGCTCTTACAGAAAGGAGAAAAAAAAAAAAAACAAGCAACCAAAAAACCAACAAGCCATGTTAAAATCTGAAAAGCAGATTGCTGCTCTGGAAATTCATTTTTTCTTCTTCCTTCAAAGCCCCTATCTTTCACTCTTTACATATGGCTGAAAGACAATAGTCATTTGAAATATGAAAGCTCTCCTAGTAGAAAGGTTAAATACAAGGCTAAATGCAGTAGGACTAAATGCTTTTCTTCTTTTGTGATTGCTGTGTGGGAAAAGAAGGATCTGTAGAAAAAGCAAACAGACAAAGGGAAACAGAAAGAGATCACAAAAAGAAAATAAGATATTGGAAGAAAAATCCTCATATTTAAAATAGAAGACATTGCTAAATCCACTTCTGATCAGGTATTAGCAACCCTTCAGATGATGGCCAGAAAAGTCAAAATCTCTCCTTTGTTCACAGTTTCAATATTATTACTGTCCTTCTATATCACTCACTCTGTTTAATAGCCTGGGGTTAGGCTCCAATTTTTCAAACTTTACATTATTAACCCTATGATGTATTCACTTCTTTCTGCCTTCTCAGCACAATATTCCTACCCACGCATTGCAGAGAATATATAAAATATATATATAATATTACAGTCTGCCTTATGACTTTCATACTTAGTCAATAAATAAAATATGTAATATTCATAAAGAACTTACATCCATACAACTGAATATACAACATATGATTTTATCATATTCAGCTGTACCTTCTAAAAGCTGTTAGTTTCCCTACATTTTGTTGTGCAACAGTATACAGCTAGCCTCTTCAGAGTTTCATAAGGGATGAAAAACAAGAATCTACCTTGTCAGCACAGCCCACAAAAAAGGCTATCAGAATTGCATTTTTTATGCTATCCTGTGTATGAAGACTCTTACTGACAGTGGAAGTCAAAGTGCGTTTCACACTCTGCGACAGTTCCACAGTAGGAAAAACTGCTGCTGTTCCCTTCTGAAGTATTCCTTATCAAGGACACCACAACTAACTTGCCACCCTGTTCAACTCAGGGGTTAAACAAAACAGGTTGGTTCTGGGCCTTCTTCTATCTAGCAGTCCAAATCAAACATGATTTTAATGACAATTAATGACAAAAATCTGAAATCAGTTTTTTTGTTATTGCTGGCTTCATTAGTCTGTTCATTTATCTATTAACTTAGTCATGGAGCCTGTAAATTGGCAATGTCAAAGCTTTTGCTGACTTTTAATTCTCTTAGGTGATATATACTGCACAAATAAGAAAGCTACATTAAAATGCCAGCATTATATACAGCACAACATTTTCCACTCTCCCTGAAATGATTTATCATAATCATGTTCACACTCACTCAGCCTCCTGCACCATTATTTAAAGGGAAACTGTTCCATAATTGCTGGTATGACTTTGACAAGAATTATATGATAAGATTTCAGTCATTAACCATCTAGAAAGATCAAGTGTTATCCTCACATTTGACAATAAAAGCTATATTGACACTTCATCCAGTCACATCACTTTCCACATTCATATACCAATTCAGGAAGGGTGCTTTTCTCCTACCTGCTCTGAAGAGTAAAAGGAGGCAGAAAAACAGAATTTTAAAGCCTTTTCAAAGTAAAACCCAACACCTCCTGAACCAAAACCCCCTACTCCTGAGCTGTCATTGTGTTTGAGGAAAAGCCTATGAAAACCAAAAAATATACAAATAATACCACAAGCAAGGAAAGAAATTAGAAATATAGTAGAAATACAGTGCTTATAGTAGCTGGTAGGATGAAGCTGGTTGATTTACTGTGTCTACATGCACAGAGGAAACACCTGTATGTTTCTTTTCCTGGATATAGTACCACTGCACTTCACGCTGCATTGCTCTAGCTCTGTGTCTTTCTGCAGAAGAAATTGTTCATCCATTCATTCTCTTGGATATTTGTCTGCCTTTAACACTGAAAGCACGAAGGCAAAAAAATGAATGCCTAGCAGTAGCCTTTCCAGTCCACATTTACATGCCTAAATATAACTGTTAAGCATCATCACACTTTATTGGATATTCTGGATGCATCACATCGCCAACCTTTACAGCATTATTTTAAAATCATGCTTCACATTTCCATGGTCAAATATGGACTTAAAGTTAAGCATCCATTTCGTTATGATGACAGGTATACCTTGCTCTATACTGTTGCTATGGTAACAGATATGGTAGCCATTAGATTTACGGTAAAATGTATTCCCAAGAGGTATTTTTTTTCTCATTCTCACTTGCATGATTGTATCCAACTACCTAATTACAAAGAAAACTCAGAGGATATGCTCTTAGCTGAGACCAACAGCTCCTATGAGGTCTTGCATTCACCTTCTTAAAGTTTAAATGTGGGAGATAAAATACACCGATGCTTCAAACAAAAGCTGTCGAAATCCTTGCTCCACATGGAAGTAATGAAAAATTAGGAGATTATATGCTAACTAGGACTTAATTAATTGAGTACAGCTATCCCAAATCCTGTACACTCTGACAGGGAAAATATTTATCATCTGTGAGAAAATAATTTTTGGATTTACTCAAGCAATGTAAATTATTAAAAAAATTCCAGACATATTTCCTGCCTGTCACTGAACATACATCAGAATTCTACTGATTTAACGTTTTAAACATACCTTATGGCAAGACTATTTTCACTCAAAGATGTAAATGTTACAGTTTTCATCAAAATTCTCAGTTTTCAAATTTTTCATAAGACAGGTAAGGGCAAAAACTTCCCCAGCAGCAGCTGAAGAATATTGTCCCAGCTGGCATACAAGTAGCTGCGAAAATATTCCTAAGCCACAGCCATTCAAGTAAAT
>NW_016691952.1:0-3513 GCF_001604755.1 Lepidothrix coronata | reverse complement strand
CTGCTGCTATATGAGATGTTGCAGAAAATTAACTGGTATATTCTCTCCTCAATGCATATAATTCTTAGTACCTTCGATAACAGAAACATGTACACACTGATAGGACACTAGGGCTCTAGAAAAGAGAATTCAAGGTGCAATCTGACATTTAAATAGCCCTTTTCTCAGTGGGCTTGTTAAAAACATTGTTAAAACCTGCACCTTCAGCTCTCAACTAGGCATAAAACTCCAGCTGTGCCTTCCTTTCCAGGAACAGGAAAGAGACCAACAATGAGAACTCCGCACAATATAGAATCAGACTACTGCAATAAACTGGGGTGAGAGGGGCATTAACACAAACAGGAGCAGTTTGTTATCAACAATATCATTATAAGACCAACTTTGGGTTTTACATGGGTCTTACCAGAAGCTATGAAGAATGGGACTCATTTTATAACTGGAATTACATGTGTTACAGAAAGTGTTGGTGTTTGGAAGGCACAACAGACGAAATGTTATGTTAAGAACACTTCTATTCTTCAGCAGTAGTTTGTTCTGGAACTGCAGCTATATTCTGCCACTGAGTATTTACATCTTTCTTGTCTTAATAGGAAGCAAGCCAAGCACTTGGACTGAGTGGACCATATTCTGCTCTCAGTTACACAAGTATACTGCACATACCTATACAGGAAATCCTTCATCCAGGATTTCTATCAGTATAACTGAGCAGAATTTGTCCTCCTATACCTGTATCATAAAATCTGGCCCAAATTCTATACAGGAATGCAGCTTCTTGGTAGAAATGTATCTGTTCTAAGCAACTTTAAGTAACTCTTAGCAAGTGATGCTGAAGAAAACTTCAATGCAGTGCTGCTGCTGTGCTTCACTTGGCTATTTGTTTTTCAGCATTGCAGGATTCTCAGGAGACTGCACTGCAATGTATTACCCAGCATGTGCCGCAGTGACTCAGGCAGCAGCAGGAGATTGGGATGGAGTGCCAGCTCTCACTGGAACTTTCAGGATGCCTGTGCAAAACTCTTCAGCAAAGCCAACAACCTATAAAAGGAGATGAGTTCAAGGAGAAAGTTCAGCTTCCCTTCTATTATGCCACGTTATTTTCTACCGCAATAACATTCAGACTTCTATATATAAATATTTTATGTGTAAAATATAAATAACCTCCTTCCAAATCGTAGCTGCATCTCTGCTAGATTCCCAATTTACTGAATTACGATCCCTCTCTCATAAGCTTTGAGAGCTGTGTTGTTAAAGGCTGCAGAGCACATGACCACCATCTTCTGCTAATTTGTACCTGTGCTGACTGAAGCACTCACAGGTTCTTTTTGCTGCAGTTATGCCCTGCTGGCAGGCTACCTCAGCAAGGGACAAATATAGCTGTAGATGTGACTGTAAACGTAAAACTTGAGAGCTAGTTTTCCCCTCCTCCCAACTCCATCAGATATTTTCTTTTACTATTGAAGATCAGCTTTATGCCACCAGGAACTGCCTTCCTATTTCCCAGCTTAGCCCAGCACTGGTCTCCTGAAACAAGCTTCAGTGTAAGAAGGGTGGGCTGCACAACCACAAGTCAGCCCACTGATTCAAAAGTGAGTCAGTGCTACTAATGCCAAAGGAAGAGGGGTTGAATTGCAAATGACTGTGCTATTACTGCACACCCTCCCCACCAAATCCATGCTGAGCTTTGCCACAGGGCCACATTTCCCTTACACCAATAACTTTACACAAACCCTCAGCTTCTCCTTGTGTCATTTTAGGAATTTAAGATGAACAGTGTATAATCTACATTATAATTTTATAATTACTGGACTGAGTAACAACAGTCTCCAGCCATGACACAGATAAAGACAAACAATGCTGTCTCATTAGATATCTACATATACATAGAGGGATGTTATCTTTTGTCCTTGCCAGTGGCTGAGGATTTACTCTCAAAACACATAGGGGAAATATTCATTTCAAAACATATCAGACAAGAAACTAAATCCTAATGTCCTTTTGACCACTGTCCTAACCTCCACAATTCTGTAAGATTTGCAGACAAGTAAATTCAATTATCTAATAAAAACTAGGAACAGGATAGAAGCTCTCTCTCTCTACTAATGTCATGGATTCATCATGCCCAATTCAGACTGGATGTGAAAGCACAGTATCTCTAACAGACTGTAAGATAACAGCTTATAGTCCAAGGAAATAAATATATCTGCATGTAGTCAATAAAAGTTTCTTTTCACATCTTACTGTCAAATTCAGGTTCTCTTTGTATACAGTTTACCATAGTACTTCCTTTGCTAGCAAGCACTTGTGTAATTAAAGTTTTTGTGTATTAACTTCATGTCAACATGGACTTTAAAAAAGGCTTAAATATTATGTCTAGGCTAGTTTCTACTACATAAGACAAAAGAAAAATAGTCAAGAGAACAAAAAAAGCCTCAAACAACCCAACAACAAAATCCAATGACATGACTTCTGTCTGGGAACAAGGTGGTCTTGAATCTGATGTGGTCTTCATTCCAACACACTGGACCAAAATGCCACATAAATCAAGGGAGCAAAAGCAGAAATCAGGAAGATAAGAAGCAGTACCCCTGCAACTGTTGGTGACAGCCAAAAGTTTTAAAAGCATTAAAAAACAGAAAAAAGGCGTTTAAAAAATTGCTAAAAAAATGCAGTGCCTGAGAAGACAAATGTTATTCAGGATATGTAAGAAATGAAAGCACAGAGCACATATTTTACTGCACTAGGTTAAATCACTTTCAGAAAGCAAAAAAGTAGTAACAGATTTTGGTTGTTTGGTTAGAAAATCTGCTCCCCCTTGGGCTCTATATATAGACAATAGAGACAGCTCCTGATTCACACTCTCTTGGAGCCTCTTTCTTCCCTTACAATAGGAGAAGGTTTAAGAAACCAGCCTGCATAGGCTACAGTAGCTGTTGATGACCACATCACAAATAAGATATTCACAATAATTGGCAGTCATGTGTTTCCTCAGAAAAGCATTACTTTCCACTGTCTCTGAGAATTTAAGACTATGAAACACAATATGAATAAGCTGTTGAGAATGAGACTGCTGCTATACATAGCCTTTAGCTACAATTAATTAAAAAAATACATAAAAAGCATGTGAATTCAAAGTCAACAGCAGATTTTCTATGCCAGTATCATGGCTGAGCTTTCAAAACACCCTAAGGCAGAAAGGTTCTGAGCTCACCAGCCTCCAAATACTTTGAAAAATCACACATCTTTACACAGAGATCCTAACCTGGCTGCAGTTTCAGAGCACAGCAGAAATTACAAAAGCATCTGACACATATTAAGGCTTTCTTCTTCACTCCTTAGGCTTCCTGCTTTTCTAAACAGAAACATCACTCTAAAAATACTCCCAGTACACACCAGAAGATGCAGTCCTCCCACCATCTGGGTTATCCCACATGCACAACCACCATGAGAACAAGGCCTACAAAAACAGTAGGCAGAGATAACACACACCTACATCAAAAGGTTTCAAACTGAAAA
>NW_016691951.1:0-3513 GCF_001604755.1 Lepidothrix coronata | reverse complement strand
GCGCTGCCGGGGGGTTGGTAGGTGGTGGTAGGGGGGTGGTGGGCAGGTGGGAGGGAAATTCACCCTGCAGCACGAGGGGGGCATCTCCGCCCGGTCCCATCTCCTTGTACCTTACCACCCTCCTGCTTCTGCCTTTCTGCTGTACCTGGGACAGAGCTGACCCTCTCGTGCCCCAGGGCAGGTTTGTGTGACAGCCGTCCCCACACAGACACGTGGGGCTCCAGCACCTTCCTTCTGCTGCAGCTTTGTCACTCACTGACCAGCCCTTATTTTTTTCCCTGCAGTCCTGGGGCTGCTCTGCTGTTGGGATTTTATTATCTTGGTGAAGCCTGTCCATGTGTACTGCTTCCAGTGGGGAAAGCAGTTGTAGGCACCTGGACATCAAGGATGTCCCCCCCCCTTGCCTGGCATGGTCCCACCACGGCTGGGCTGGGTGGGCTCCCTGCTTTGTGGTTTGGGGAAGGTGGGTGAATGTGGGAGGGGCAGGGGCTGTGGTGCTACCTGCCCAGGCAAACTGGCTGATTGAGGGGTGGTGTGGAAGTGTCGATGTTCAGCCTTGTCCTGAGCAGGCTGGGCATGAGCAGGCACTACATGGTCACCCACACTCATCATACCCGGCAGCACCCACATCACCCCAGTGCAGGATCCCAAGGAGTGATGCTGGTGCATGGGGGGCATGGCAGTGTTGCCAAAGCTGCCATGGAGGAGAGCTCTTAGCTCCCTGTGCCCCAGGGCAGGGGGAATCAGTGGTGCTGTCAGATCAGCTAGCATCCATGTGTAGCCTTTGTGGGTGGACATATGTCTTTTGGGGACCTTTTCTTGGCAATTTGTCTTCACTGCCTCAGGCAGGGGGGATTTCAGGTTGAAGGACTCAAAAGATCAGAAGGGCAATAGGAGTTGTGAACCACTGAACATCCAAGGAGTGAGGTCCCTGCCTTTGTGTAAGGCACGAGGAGAAAATAAAGGTGATTTTCTGCCCTTGACCTGTACTATGGTTATGTTATGGGTCATCACCAAGGTAATATGACATTGGACACTGTGACCTGTAAGTTTTCTTCATGAAAACGCTGTTTATGTCTTTATATCATCTCACAGTTATAAAACCTGCAAATGCAGGGAGGTAAACAGAGACATTTGAGGATACTGATTGTTCTAGCAAAGGGGTTTTACAGCCATTTCATGTGGGAATTGTACACCGTCGGAGCTGAGTACTGGACTTTACTATTTCTAAGAATCCACCTATTCCCTGTCCAAATAAGAAGCAGGGACAGAATAGAGTTATTTGCTCCATTCCCACATTTGCTCTATTTCCACATGAAGGGAATATTTCAGATGCAACCTGAAGTCAAGGGAATTGATTCAGACACTTTTTTAAGATGTACACAAGGTCCTTATCTGCTCCACCTCCTTATATCCAAGAGAGACCCTTAGTCCCTTGAGCACTCTCAAGATAACCTTGGCATTGCACAAATGTCACTTTTTGAGGAGCAGATGAGTGGTACAAGAGCTTTGGGGAGTGGAGTCCTGGATCCCTAAATAGATGTGCTGACTGTACCACTGACCAGCCCCCAGATCTGGCTGCTGCTGCAGTGCCTGTCCCTGTCCTGATATTTCAGTGTTTAATTAAGAGCTTATGTTCAGGCAATGAAGTAATCTGCTGTTATCTCCAGTGCTGCAGTCCCGTGATGCCAGATCCTCTTCTGAAGGCCCAGTTCTCAATCTCTGTATAATTTTTTCCTGGGGTTTGTCTTGAGTGTGTGATGCATTGGGGATGAGCTGGCAGCCTGTGTGGTATCCCAGCACCCGCTCTTGCAGCACAACCTGGGCAGGATGATGGGTGACAGAAACCATCATGCACCAGCGCCAGCTCTTGTGAGCTGCGGCAGCACCATCTCTGCGCAGGGTGTGGGAGAGTGGCTTCAAAACCTATAAATTGTGAGTATCCTTCTCCTGCTGGGCTCAGTGCTTGATGGTGGGGCAAAGCAGCTGCTCCACTTCACATGGAATGTCTGGGGGTGGGCTTTGCCCTTGCACAGAGAATGTGTTTAGCAGGGAACATGCTCCATTCCCAGGCATGCTGCACGCTACTAGAGAGGGTGCTGTTGCCTGTGTGACCTGAGCTTGGCTCTGAGGGTGCCCCCAGGCTTGGCTGGCAAGTCCTACATCCTGGTTTTTGGGAGCGTGGCATTTGCTGACACATCATCTGGAGAAGGAGAGCAGAGCCAGGCACATTTGACATGGTGATTTTGTCACGAGCTGTCATTTTTAATAGAATGATAGAATCACGGAATGATTTGGGCTGGAAGGGACTGTAAAGACCAACTAGTTCTGATCCCCTCCCATGGGCAGGGACACCTTCTACTAGATCAGGTGTCTCCAAGCCCCATCCAGCCTTGCCTTGGAAGGAGGGGAAGAAGTGGTCAATAGAAATGGTTTGGAGTCTCTCTGAGACCACCTGAAGTTGCTCTCATTGGGGTTTGTAGTTGAGGCAGAATGGGAGTGCCTGGGGAATGCCTGGAAAGCACAGCTCTGGCAGGGCACAGTGAACCCCCAAACGTGTCCCATGGTGGTGGATTTACTCTGTGCTGGCTTTGGGAAAATAAACCCTGATGGGGTAAACTGAGATTTCTGACTGTGCTCACTGTACCTTGCTGCTCCCTCCAGCATCATCCCTTGATGCTTTTTTGGTTTCCACTGCTCCTGGAACTGTTGGCACCATACAGCCCATACCAGGCTGTTCCCTGCCCTCAGTGCTCCTCTGCCTTGTGCCTCCAGCCCCTGAGCAGCACACTTCGAGGCATCACATGGTTTTGGGGTTGGGGAAGGCACACTCACTGCTCTCCTCTCATCAGCTCAGCTCCTTCATGTCCCATGACCAGGCATCTTCCTCTTACCCAGACTCCCCCAGGTTCAAGTTAGTTCTTGGTGCATGGCAGTTCTCTCTTCCCATGTTAACTCAGTATTTTCCTGGTTTCTCTCATTTTAAGTAGTACACTTTCAATGATCTGATACCCATAATTTAAATTTAGCCTCTAGAAGGGCTCTGAGCCATACTGGAAACCCAGTTCTGTGATAAAGAAGTCTTTTAATTGCCTTATTTTTTTAAAATAATGTCCATGGCCCTGCACTGCTGCCCGGCTACCTGCCAACTCCTGCTCTGGGGTCTATGCCAACAATTCTAGCCTCATGTCTCAGGTACCTGCCCAAAAGCAGGCAGAGGCTTTGACTTGTCCCACAAGGCCGTGAATAGTGATGGAGAAGGAATAAAATTGCAGGAGATGTAGTTGGGTGTTAAGGACTTACTGCTTGTGTGAATGGCATGAGGCAAAGCACAAGAGCATTGTGGCCACTGTGTGAAAACAACATGTAAGCCAACTGTGATGAATGGGGTTGGGACACAGTTTCTGAGTGTGTGTGGAGGGTCCCAGCAGTGCTTGACCTAAAGGCTGAAAACCTGGCAGAAAAAAAAAATGAGTAAAAATTTATAGTCTTGTCAAGACTCTGTATTTTAAA
>NW_016691950.1:0-3513 GCF_001604755.1 Lepidothrix coronata | reverse complement strand
AAAAAAATGGATAACCTCTCCCTATTTTAAGCATGTTTCAGTAAAAAATAAGCTCCTGGTGAGGAATAATTGTCTTTAGAAAGAAGCCAAAAGACTTATACACACCTGATTTTTCCTTTGCAGAACCTTTCAAGAAAAAAATTTCAGTTACTTGCTCAGATCATGAAGAAGGCAATATGGTCTCTGATTTGGACTAACAATATTGTTAAACCATAAATAAACAAAACTAAATAAAATATCAGAATCTAACCCTGATATGATTCAAAACAAACCATGGTCATTGCACAGCTCATCCCACTTTTAATAAGTTGTCATAGTTTGAAATTGCCCCCCCTGAGAAGCGGGGGGGGGGGCTCAGAGGTGATCGGGTGCGAGGACAGTGTTCCCTGGAGAGCCAATCACCACTCATGTTCGCTTCTGCTCAAAATCATATATCACAGCACTGGAAACAGTTGGCAGTTCTGTCTTGGTTGTTTTGCTGTTGGTGTCTGCTGGGTGTAGGTGGACAAGGCCAGGGGGTGGCTGGGCTTCCTCTCTTCCCCTCCGTGAGGGAGAGGGGAGCCCTGCGACCCCCCCACTCAGCCTTTGGCTAGAGTTAGAGTCAGCATTTGGAGTGTGTGCTGTGAAAGAAGAGATTCACAGCACCTGAGGTAAGAGGAGAGAGGCAGGCTTTGTAGCCAAGCCCTCTTCCCCCTCCTTTTCTGCAGTGAAGCTGTAGAGGGGGGCTTTTCCTTTCCCTCCACTGTAAGTGGAGGAGAGGCTCAACATTGAAGCTGAGCCAAGAGACTGGGCTGTGGAAGTAGGCCCGGCGCTCGGGAGAAGAATCCCAAGCGAAATTGGAGGCGAGCCAAGAGCTTGGGAGTTGCCTGCCAAAGCTGACCGGGGGCAGCCGAGAACTGATGTGGAGGAATGAACATTCCAGGACACAGACGCTTGATAAGCTACACTGCAGCAGCTTACGAACCGGGCGGAAACACCAGATAAGGGTGGTAAGGTTTGGAGACTTGGCAGGGAGCTAGCTTCAAACCATATCAAAGGGGAAGCTCATTTTACGTCATAGATCACTGCTCAGCCATTTCCTGCAGTGTCTGTCTTCTGTCACTATAGCCTAATAAGAAGGCTAAGAAGTAAAGTATATAAACTAAACTGTTATAAAAGTTTATGTGTCAAGGATTCTTTTTACAAAACTTTCTCTCTCTATGCAGCTTTTGATGTCTGAGTCTAAAAGAGCAGTGGTCAAGTTTATAAAAATCAATCATTACCTTTTTTTCCACTTATGGGAGGTGGTATTAATAATTTTTTTTTTAAAAGTTAAAAGACATTAAAAAGAGCCTGACAAGACCAAATTTTGCAGCCAGGTACTCTTGAGAATTACAACTTATTTCTTACGTAAGAAAGAAGATAACTGTATAGCTATTTCAGTAGCCATTGTGCAAGTCAAGACATAGTTACTCATTATCTACAAAAGATGTATGTTAAAATAAATACATTTAAGTGTTTGATTACTTCTTTTGCACATTTTAACTATATGCAATACAAGTCATAGAAACAGTAATATACTGCTATTTCATTCGGCCTAATTTTTTATTTGTCTCAAGATAACAGAAGGCACGATGGAGAAGTTTGTTTACAGCTCCTCTTTTACAATGAATTTTCACTATCCCATGATGCACATCATGATAGCTTCTCTTAGAAGAACATGTTTTCTGCGATGTGTGTGTTTTGTGCAATTTCTATTAGCTATATTTAGGACTGCAGACATATCTGATAAGTTATGTAAAAATACATTTCCTAAAAGAATGCATTCTAGATTACCATCTTACCTTACACTGAAGGGCAGGGGCAGAAGAACTGTTATATATGGCAAACCATACATTGGGTTCAGTTGTAAATGAAGATTAAATGTATTTTAGACAGTTCATACTAACGGCCTCTTTCTATTAAGATGTTTACTTTCAGTGAAAAGCACAATCAAGCATGCAATATGTTTACCAATACAAGAATAAAAAGAAGAATAAAAAAAGTCATTAACCTCTTCTTCAACATTATGGGCGATTCCATTCTGCACTGGTCCTGAATCACTCGGTGGTGTTACTGCAACTTCCACTTTTGCACCTTTTTCTGTGGCATCGTCCATAAATAAGAGTGGAAAAACAACAGATCAGAATATTAAATAACAAATCTGCTGGTGAAACAGCTGTGATATGTCTAGTCTGAGTAAATCATCAAATACTAAAGGTGGGCCAACATCTGCTTTTAAAAGAGAGAGACAAAAATTTTGTCTTTCATTTGATTAGTACACATTTTGAATAAAAATCTTATGAGGGGTGAGCTAGCATTTGAAGAAACTATTTTATTGGCACTCACTCATGCCCTAGAAATATTTAAATGCATTGTAATATTCAGTGCTCTTTGTTTATTCATAAACTAACTAAGCCTAATACTTGAGGTAAAAACTGACATATAGCATTCACCGCAGACATTCTAGAATGCAACACGTTGCATTTACAGGTGAGGGGATACGTTCAGTGATATAACTTCTGTAACACACTAACCCCTGCAATTAGTAAAGTTACTTCCAAGCTGTAATCATGTTGTCTCTCATACAAAAATGTGAGAAAAAAGTAAACAGATGCTATAATAACATCCAATAGCAATGGATGATCTTTAAAACAGAATCCTGTAGTCCTTGTGCTAAACTTCTACTGGAATTAAAGGGATAAAGTTGGGCCTTTGATTTCTGATGCCAAATTTATTCAAATTTATTCTTAGTTTGACTATCTTGGAATTCTCTAAGCAATAATTACCTCTTTAAGTAGGTACTACATAAAAATGTCAATGGCCAAAAATCCCTTGGACAATATAAAGTAAAGCAGAATAGCAATATGAAATCTCTAACTCAAGTTCAACATGCCTTATGGTATGCTCTTGTGCATAAAAGTAAATACAGCTGTCTAGTTACATTACTGCTATCCTGAGATTCTTCTAAATTAAAAATCTGAGACTACAGCCACAGCGAAGTGCCAGACTACCTGTAATTATTTCAGTATATGTGTGTTGTCTCTTAACCTCACAGTCAGCATTATGGTTTATTAACAGACTGTCCCATCCAACTGCCTGATTTTGGAAGCGAATAGTATGTAAACATAACACACAAAGTCAGAAAAAGTGTCAAGTAATAAAATAATTCAGTTTCTATTGGACACATTTGTATGTGGTTTTCTAAGGCTGAGAATGTGCTGAGGCAGAGAAAATGCGACATAGTACAGATTTTCTTTTAGCCAAGGAACTTTTGAACTAAAATACAAATTCTTACCTTAATGGAAAACCACAGTAAGCCAATTCTGCACCATTAGCAAAGATGGGCCTAAATGACTCCCAGCAAGCAGTATCTTAAATCAAATCTTAAATATGAAGGCTGATTCTTTTTGAGACCAGAAGACTGGTACTACATAAAACACATATTCTCCTAGAGCAGCTCAGTAAATCGATTAAACTTCCATATATAAACTG
>NW_016691949.1:0-3513 GCF_001604755.1 Lepidothrix coronata | reverse complement strand
GTACTTGGGTTTTGCACTAACTCTTTGTTATCTTTATTAGCTCTTTTGAGACTATTATGCTGCTTATAGTTACCCTAATGTGTAAAAAAAAAAAAAAAGCCAAAGAGTTAATATCAGCAGTGATGCTGGTACTGACACAGCAAGTTATAGACACTGAAGTTAATTATATTCAAACTAAAGTAAATTTGGGAAAAGCACTCAGCATTTGACTACTTTTCAAATTACAATCTACTGTAAATGTACAACTTCACTTCACTAGCAAATTTTTAAAAACTTGTGTTAGAGAAATCAGTTTTGTGAAGGAAAAGTTCTCTGTGTAAGGACCAAATGGAAAGAAGTGAATGGGCAATTAAACACCTCCACCTACAGAACACACCCTTCCAGCAGTAGCCAGGCGAGCGCCAGTGTCCCTTCATCCACCTCCAGCTGTCACACGTGAAAGAGGGGAAAGGTGGGATTTTATATACTGCATCCATCATGCTTTTTCTCATTATAGTTTCCAGTGCTTCAAGACAGACGATTTAACACAGAAACGCTACTTTTGTGCCTTAAAAAATTTTACCCAGGTATTCATACAAACTAATAATATCCTGAAAACTGTCTCCCTCCCTAGAAATATTTTACAGGCTCCTCAGCCACATCTCATAACCAATTCCTATTATAAAACTCCAAAACAAATACACAGAGAGTGAAAAAAAAGACATCTTATCTTGCACTAATAATCTTAGTAATAAAAGTTAACTACTGTTAATTCAAAATAATAAATATGAATTATATCAATTTACATAAATACCAACCATATAAAGTTAATATAAGAAAAAAACAGAGAAATCACACTTAGCCATGAAAGAAACATGTTTGCATGTAAACCTGCATTGCAAATAACAGAAATAACAACTAGAGTGGCTGTTTAAAATCACCATCAGTTAGCTGTAGCTAAAGTAACAATATATCTGTTTTATTATTACTAATAAATGTGATAACTAACACGTTTTTCTCTAAATTTCATTTTTATTTTACTGACAACTCTACACTGCAATGTATTACAGCAGTCACTTTATAATATATGTCCTCACTGAATCACATCCTAGTGCACATAGCCTACATATTTTTTATTTAATATTTCTAGGTTACAAATCACCAAACTTCAAAACTGGTGCTCTAAACAACTGTTGACTTGCTCAGTCAGTACCCTCACAGATTACTTCTTAAACTCAAGTCAGAACCTGGATTCAAAGATGGTTTGACAATGAGAAGTCTTTAACTGTAAGATTGTAATATAGAACAATATCAAGGAAGATTCCGACAAAATGTACATACAACCTAATACAAACATGTAATCCTGGGGAGAGAAGATGGGAACAAGTCAGACAAACAGCAACCCACTGGAGGGACAGACAGGGGCTGCAGCCCAGCCATGTCCTGGAGTGGTCTAACCTTGCCTTTCTGCACCAAGTTGAACAGAGGTGACACCTGCCCTCAAAAAAATCACATCAGCTGAACTCTCATTTTTATGAAAATCTCTTTTCATCAGAAAACTGTAGCTAAGCCAGTCTCATTTTAGTTTTTCTCACATCAAAATTAACACTACAGAGGAATTGGAAGGGGGGGATTTAGTATATCTTATTATCACAAGGATGCCATCCAATATCTTCCTCCCTCATACTTCTTCTTCAACCTTGCAATCTTTAAATCTTCCAGACAAAGCCATTTAGCCTCACAGGCAATTGTGCTGCTGAACCCCAAAGCAGAACTGAAGAAACACATTTGAAAGGCAAACCAGCTTTTAGTGGCATAATGTCAAAAGCAGCTGAAAATACACAGCGGTTCATCAGAAAGGACAATTCTTCTGGAAATGATTAGTGGTTATTTTCAGAATCACAATAATGTGCTCAGAGCTGCACAGAACAAGAGATGTATACAATCTCTGTCACGTGAAGTTTGTTGTAACTGACACTTGAAAGACAAAATGAGAAGGATCCAATTCTGTTCTCATTTGCCTTTTTTAAAAATAAAACAAAATTCCAGTGACTCCAGTGCTTCCAGTCATCTCAGTGAAAACTACTGGCTAACGATGCCAGAATCAAATCCACTTTGCTTCCTTCTGCTTTTATACTTTAATCTATACTCTATAATTTCTTTAATATAAATTTATTTGTTGAGACTATAAAGGAGTTATAAAAACTAAAGAATGAAGATCACCACAGCCTTAAGTGCTACCTGCAACTCCAGCTTCCAGCAGATTCCAGAAGGACCAGAAGGTAGGGCAGCCTTGCTGCTATTGCCAATTAGCAAACAACACTCATTAAGCCACATAATTTCCCAGGTCCTCATCAAATTCCATCTTTATCAGTGAATACTTTCTTACTGAAACTGTTTAATCCACAAATCCCGTTTTTCAATCCCTACAGTTCTAGCAAGCCCCCCTCCTTGCTGGACAGTATAAGCTTGCATTGATAAGATGCAATTGCCAAGTTTTACCACTGAAACAGCTCAATTTCAGTGTTAGCAAGTGAAAAAAAAAAATCCCTGAGGTGTTCTTGAAGTCAATAAAGTGGACTGTGGGATCTTTGAGGGAGGAAGAGAATTATGCAATTGTATGAGTGTTAACAGGACTTTAATTATTATTATTTCTGAACACCCTTCTCACCATAATCAATGCCAAAGAGGTAATGGACACAGCCTGAACTTCACTGCTAAGACTAATAAAGACAAGCTCTTTCCAAGAAAACCAAAGAACCTTTGGAATATTTATTTGCAATGCCACTTGAGATTACAGAAAAAGTTGGCTCAGAACAGAATCACAGAACAGTTAGGGTTGGAAGGAACCACTATAAGTTGTCTGGCCCAACTTCCCTGCTCAAGCAGGGTCCCCTAGAGCACCCTACTTGGGGCTGTGACCAGACAGTTCTTGAATCTCACCAGTGAGAGAGACTCCACAACCTCTCTGGGCAACCTGTTCCAGTGCACAGTCACTGACACAGTAAAGTTCTTCCTCATATTCGGGTGGAACTTTCTGTGCATCAGTTTCTTCCTGTTGCCTCTTATCCCATGCCTAACTGATTCACATTTTATTAGACAACCAAAGTAGCTATTAGGTTGCAAAAAGCCTATGTCTCAAAAAAGCAGTTCCACTGGTAGAACTTCTGACATCGCAGAGCCACCTTTTCTCTTTCAGTAAATTAGCCAATTTTTACACAGCAGTAACTCATAGCTGAGCCTACAACAGAAATACCTTCTTTGCATGGGAGACTCTGTCACCTTCTCTATTCTGGTTTGCTTTTTACACTGAAAGAGCCCCTTAGATTCTCATGGTTGCTTTGTTGGTGTAAGAAACTACCAAAATGAGCAAGACAACTAAAATACAGCCCTAGAATAAGGTGTGTAACAAAGCTGTAATCCTGTTATCTGTGGAGATATCAAGCATTCCTTAGCTTTTGGAAGAATCATCTATACAAATATTTAAGACCTCAAAGCCAACACATTTACCAATCATTTAGACATAATCATCTT
>NW_016691948.1:0-3514 GCF_001604755.1 Lepidothrix coronata | reverse complement strand
GATTCTTCCAATTTAGTGGCAAATGAAAGGGTGTGTGAATACTAATAATGAGTAATTACAGAATACTGCAGGATGAAACCACTGGATAGTAGGAACTCATAAAGCTTGTGCTAACTGAAAATTAAACCTGCAGTGCTGTTTGTTTGAAAGGGCATCTTTTGGTTAAGAGGAAGCTCTTCTCAGCAGTTTCAGTTCTGCTTCTCCTGTCAGCTTCATAGCAACCAAATCCAGAATCCAAAGGCTGATCCTTTCTTTTCAATAAACTAGGATGATCCTGGCAGACAGCCAAGTTTCTCTTTCGTTTCATCAGGGCACATTGAAAAGGAAATCCCATTGTCCTTCCTGCTAAATTTGTCAATGACAACAGGGATTTGCCTGTGCAGATGCCAAAGTTTCCACCTGGAACAGGCCCCATGTCACTGGCATTCATATGGAGGCACAGGTGAATTACTCCTAGCCACAGCTTTCAAAGAATTTCTCAGAGAATATGGATATAAAAATTGTCTGCATTGAAGAAATGGATGGTAAAAGTGGTTTTATGTGGGTTTTTTTGCTTGTTTAGATTTTGGTAAAAGTGGTTTTATGTGGGTTTTTTTGCTTGTTTAGATTTTGGTCTTTTTATTTTTTTTTTAGCTTTAGCACAAAAAATTCATTCTGCAAGGAATAACTGCAGTGTGGGGAGAAATGAAAATGAAATATCTCATACCTTTAAGTCGTTGGGTAGTTGCACCAACTAAGACTGATTCTTGAAAAAATAAATCATGTTATCCAGAAATGCCTTGGCAAGGGTGACAAGTCACAGGGATGGACATCATACATTTGATGCTACACCAATAGAGCAAAGCCAGCTTTGTGCTCCTGCTTGAGTGAGGAGCACCTGCTTTCCCTGCAGTTAGCTTTGTGGGCAAGGGAAAGCATGGGCCTACTTCTTTATCACTTGTATCCAAACTAATCAATGTTCCATTAGAAAAACACTTTTATTTTGAAATTGGTTGATATTTATCTTCGGGAAGCTTCTGTGCTCTTTTTTAAGAGCCCTCATTTCACTTTTTAAACCTGAGCTGGATATGTATTATGCAATTGTACTTCACGTCTTTCATCCTCAAAGTCCATTAATCCAATTAATCATTTAATACCCAAAGTCGGGCTCGCTGCTGCAGTGGGGTGGCACCAGCTATAAGGTGGCGGGGAGCGGCCCCTGCTCCTCAGTCACAGGGCACAGGCGGCTTTGCCACACTGCTGCCACCGCATCCCCCCGGGCGGCTCAGCCTGCGCTCCCCCTCGGCCACGGCACCAACGGGACAAGTCCCCCCCGCTGCTGTTCAGGCCGGAGCTGCGAGGCCAAGGGCGGGACGCGGGCGGCTCTCCCGCCCGGCTCAGTCTCCTGTGCCAGGTGAGCCCTGTGCCAGGTGAGCCCTGTGCCAGGTGAGCCCTGTGCCGGAGCCCGGGCCGGGCCGGTGCCCCCGGGGCTGCCGCTGGCGAGCGCAGCCTTGGCACCCCTACACACGTTATGCTGCCTTTGATCATGAGGCATGAACGCTGTGTAAAACGGTGATTATTTTGCAGTTACTCATAACGCGGGACGGTGGTTGGTTCAGAGAAATGAAATCACATTTCAATAACTTAACCTTGGTTTTCCCGGTGCAAAATTCTGCCACTGCTCACAGGCAGACTCACAGGACTGAACTAGTGATTGCCCTGCATTGCTTCCCAGTGACCCACCCACTTCCCGCGGCTTAGTCTCAAGTGTTTTTATTTACTCACCCAGAGTTTCTCCCCGGCACGGTATTTACTTACCAGTCGACTATCTCCCCATCTTCATTCCTGCAGGAAATCTCAGCTGCCCACAGGGGCACAGAGGAGAGAAGCAAGAGCAAAGCAGGGTGGCACCATGCAGATCCTGCGGGCATTTTGGTTTCTCGGCTGCGCAGGACGAGCACCGAGTAGGCTCTAAAAGGAGAAGTTGTGCTGCGTTAGCTGTCGGCTCCTGCCCACGGAGCAGCGAGCACACCCTGGGCGCTGCCCGGGACGGCAGAGCCAGCACTGCAAGTCGGGCTCCCGCAGCAAGGACGGCCATCGACAGCGGGGCAAGGGCTCCTGGGAGCCGCTGGAATCTGCTCGCAATTTCTCTGGGCAACAAAATGACAGTTGTCAAGTTATGGTTTTGACAAAACTTGTATTTTTACTATTTATAAAGTTCATAGTATTCTGCTTAAAACAAACCCAAACCAACCTGCAGAAACCCTTTTTTTTTAGTGCTGCGTGACTGATGTATAAATCTTTTACAACTATCTGAAAAAAAACTTGGTGTTCAGACAAGCAAACCAAAACCATTTCCATCCCACTATTCTCCACCCAGCCCTCGTAGTGAGCACAGCCCTTGCACCGTGCTTGAAGAAAGAGTTTCTGGTGCAGTGTTGAGCCCTGCCCAGTCCTGGTTCCAGCAGTGGGGACCTTCAACCACCCGTGGGGATTGAGCTCGTAGGGACTGACAGTCAGAGAAATGCTCTGATCTCCAAGCCAAATTAGTTTACTTACAATTAGTCAATTTTTTAAGTGCATTAGCATTATTGAGGAACAAACATATGAATTGAGCAATTTCACATCTGGTAATCTTTTAGCAACTCACGCATAAAAAGCTTCAATTTATATTTTGGTGTGTAAAATGTTCTTTCTCCCTCCTCGTTATTCCTACATTAAAAGGGGCTGATTTACATTAAAAGATGTTGCTGCCAAGTATGGGATATTTCAGAAAGTCTACTGCAATGAGCTCTGGCTATTGTAGCATAAAAGAAATACAACCTTTGCAGTATTTTGTCACCTTGTGAATACAGCCTCTCCAACACTGTAAGAGATGGGTAAATGGGGTGTGTTTGACAGAAGCAGGATAAAATTTTATAACAGGGCTTAACACAAACAAAACCAATGATCCCAGGTAGCCAGGATTTTGGAGGTGTGGATCAAAACCTGAATTTTGCTAGTCACATTCACTTCTCATTCTCTTTGCGGGAGATCAGAACCGTGATACAGTTGTGAGAAAACACTTTCAACCAGCTCAGTGTCTTTTGTCCCTGCTCTTGGGAATTGCAATGTGCACAGACAGGTAATTAAACACACAACATGCCAAGAACACGACAGCTGTTTCCATTTTTTTTTATGATTTCTGCCTGCTTACGAAGCAACCTTCCCACCTCTCACAGAACTGGTTTGACACTCATCGCTTCCATTTGGCCTCGGAGCAGCAGGTCCCCACAGCCCCATGCCCAGGACAGGGACAGCCCTGGGGATGTGCAGAGCTGTCCCTGGGGGCGTGCAGTGCTGTCCCTGGGGGTGTGCAGTGCTGTCCCTGGGGGTGTGCAGAGCTGTCCCTGGGGATGTGCAGAGCTGTCCTTGCGGGTGTGCAGAGCTGTCCCTGGAGCTGTGCAGAGCTGTCCCTGGGGGTGTGCAGTGCTGTCCCTGGGGGTGTGCAGAGCTGTCCCTGGGGGTGTGCAGTGCTGTCCCTGGGGGTGTGCAG
>NW_016691947.1:0-3515 GCF_001604755.1 Lepidothrix coronata | reverse complement strand
ATTTCTCAACAGCATGATACTGTTGACTCATGACCTAAAATATTTTCTGAAGAACTATTACCAAGCCAGTTATTTCCTGTCTGGTATTTATGCAGTCAACACTTCCTGAGGACATCTGTGAGCTGTGAACCCTGCTCTATCGACCACCTGCCAGTAAACTGTGTGTTGTAATGCTCCATACCAATGCCAAAGTACCTTTTGGAACTCTATACAGACTGTGGTATTTTTTTAACTTCTCCATATCAACACTGAATTTAATTTTAGTGGTAGTATCATTCTGGACCTAATATTTTGCTGTTTAACATGATTTACAAAACTATGAGAATGTGAGGTAAAGTGAAATTAATGTTTTTCCTGCAGATATATGCCAGGTCCAGAAAATTATTTATGTTTCAGGTTCTTGCTTTTATAATAACTCAGTTTCCATCCTATGGAAAAACCTGGTGATTTTACAGATGCAATTTGACAGGGCTAATGCAACACCAATGTCCAGTCACTAGCAGGGTCTGGTGCACTCTCCTGAATTATGTAACACTACTTAATGGCTTAGTAGCTCCAGAACCTCCACTAAAGTAGGGCTTAATCAACTGGGATTTTTTTTTCCCACATTCTATTAACCATGAAGTCATCTTAGCTCTCTGATAAGAGTTCTAGGCAGTCCAGGATTTTGGACAGGATATCTGCTCAATCAGTCTCTGTATATAGAGACACAACGCTATTTTTGGGTTTGTGAGCACAGGTGTGAAACTGGATCATTACCGTGTGCTGATTCCATGATAGTAACCAATTCTTCAGTAAGAGAAAATCATGAGCAGGAAGTGGCTGATGGGTCTTCACAGTATTTCAGGGGGTGTGCTGACCTGCACACCTTCTCCACAGTCTCCCTCAGCAAACGCTACAGTCTTTCAATTCTATCATTGCTTCAACATATGCTGCAGATCAGCTCCTTTTACACTCCTACTCATTTAAGAACCCAGGAGTCTTTTCTCTCTTCATGATTTCATTTTCTGTCTTATGGCCAGAAGTACAGCAGGGAGTGATGGAATATGAGATGAAAACTGGCAAAAAACCCCAATCATAACTGCAGTTTCACACACACACAAATACAGCCTGCCTATCTATCTATCTATCTAGACAGACAGACAGACAGATACAATACAGGTTGTAACATGGTACGGTAAGTGTGTGAGCAGAAGATAACAACAAACACTTTGAGAATACAGGCATAGATGATACTGTAGGTTCTGGAGACGTAGCTGCAAATCAGAAACAGTCAATATCTGATCACTAAAGGAACACAACCTTGAAAGCTGGACAGAGCTTGTTTATGGTGTAACAAAGAGAACAAAAAACATACATGAAGCAAATGTAAATCACCCCATGTGCTACCAAAACAAAGGCAATAACACAGAACTTAAATATTGAGGGAGGGGTGTGATGAATAAAAAAAGGAGAGGAAATATTCTAGTAATGCCCTTGTTTTAGGAATGCTATGCCTGATCAATGCCATTGTTTATTTGCAGAAATTCTTCTGTTCTCTTTGGCAGGCAAAGAATATTGGTTTTTTTCATCTGTGTTACAACCCACCCTAACAGGCAGGAGTAACTTTTGTTTTATTATTAAATCCCTTGGAGTGAATTAAAGTAAAATGGTACTAGATGATTAGTGTTTGCAGATATATATAAGATTTATTTTAGAGCAGTTTGGTTGAAAAGCAAAACAGGTATGTAGCTGTTTGGTTGTTACTGTCTACAGTAACACGGCAATATAAAGGCATAAAGGTGTGGCAAAGGAAAACAGGTATTTAGCTATTTTGGTTATAATATAGCCACCTAAGAAAATGTGTAAGGGAAAAGAGAGAAGGAAAGGGAGAAAACAAAAAAAGTTTTATAGTCACCACTCAGAGGTCTCTGTCAAACTTGGTTGTTGTGGTCACTGGTGTCTTAGTCCATCAGGGAGTAGTGTGGGAGAGAAGCTCATGAAACAAAGTTTGATGTGTTTATATACCCTAAAAAACCCTCCTGGTGCCTCCCCGAGTGTGTGTGTATGTGTGTGTGGGAAGCCGTTTTTGCAGAGGCGTGATGTTTTTGGAGAGGTTGGAGTCCCTTTTTTCTCCCCAGAGTGTTAGGCTTGGAGGGGGTAGAGGAAGGGGGGGATGGGGGATAGATTGTACCTCAAAGGCATCCCTGCTACAATATCTTCTCTGGGTAGTAATTTGTGTGTGCATACAGGGCCCCTTTTGACACAGCCCGGCTCATAGGAGATAACCCGGAGAGTGCCACTGGTCTCCTTTAGATAAACATCACACACCTAAAGAAGCATCAGACACCAAAGAATTCACCCATAGGGCCTCCTCCCCTCAATTTTCAGTCCCCTGGCCGGCGGCTTGCACAGTTTACTCCAATAGCAATGTTTTAAGGGAATTTAAAAAGTCCGGTTCCTCACAACCTTCTTTCACTGTATTTTCCTATCTAGGTACACGTAGTGTAATCTTTTGCATTATAACTAGGTGAAGAAAAAAAGAATCTTTAAAAGCTGAGCATGTGTTTTTCTGGTCCAGTTTTCCCATGTGACAAGGTGATTGATGCCACAGAACTGAACCAGATGGGTGCTGATAGGTAGGTCAATGGATATCTTAATAGATTGATATTCCCCTATATTTTTATATTTGTTTACTGGAATAGATTCCTACTCTCTATAACTGATGAACTTTGTTGATTTGATAGACCTACAGGGATTTATTAAATGCCATAGACAAGGAAAGAAAACATAAAACTCAGATATTGCAAAAATATAATCAACATATATCAGTAAGGAAATATTACTTATTCAGTATTAAAAAACTCAGTGCATATCTTTTTTTAAGGCTGTAAGCTAACAAAATTTGTTGGAAAATACAAATCACTAGCTTACTGAAAGTTCATAATACTAGAGGCAATTTCAAGGATTAATAAATTTCTAAGAATAAGAAATTGTTTTTGTTGCATGGATATTAATTTGATATATATCATAATCATGTCCAAAACATTCAATAGAGAATAATAATAAAACCTGAAACCACTAACTTGATGTACCTCACTATTTGTGAAGTACAGCTCTTGTTGTGTACAAAATACTTGTGCAAGATTTTGTTACTGTAAAGTACAATCATATATACTTTCAGTGAGAAATTTGGCATGTAATACTTCCCTCATCTGCCTTCTCAGGAACACATTGAAATAGAATCATGGAATAATTTAGATTGAAAAATACTCTTAAAATTGAGTTCAACTGTTAACATAACACTAGCAAAGCTACCACTAAACCATGTCTTAAATATATAAGACAATATTTTGACAATTTTTGTACTACTATGTTTTTAAGATGGCGACATGCTATTTGATAATGGCATAGAATTTCTAATATAAAAAAAAGTTTTTCTTCTACCCTAAATAATGCATACCCACATATCCATACATACTTATATGCCTATATAAAATAGTAGACATATGCAAGGTACTGATCAACAATAATGA
>NW_016691946.1:0-3517 GCF_001604755.1 Lepidothrix coronata | reverse complement strand
AATTTCTTCCCAATATCTACTCTAAACCTCCTCTCTTTCAACTTAAAGCCATCAGCATGCATTGCACCAAGTCCTGATGGAAGCAAATCACCTGGCTCTCACCTACCTGCCAACTACAGCAACATGGAAATGTCTTCAGTGAAACAATGAAACAACCATTTCTCCTTTGCTCTGGGAAGGAAGAGGAAAAAGAGAAATAGGGATTTCTGAAACTCAGCCGTGTGACGCTGCAGATGAGCTCAGACAGTAAAATGGGAAGAGACTCCCCCAGGCACTCTCAGAATAGTTAAACTTTTCGGGTACTGCAGCGCTGGGAAGGGAGCAGGAAAGCGGTCCTGTCCCCAGGAACACTTCCAGGCAACTCCCGGCTAACGGGGGAGGGCTCCTCCCTCGGGATTTTATGGCAGGCACGTTATGACAGGGCACACTAAAAGCAGTTACAACCCGAAGAACAAGCAAAGGCAACAGAGAGGGTTGTGAGCCAGCTGCCACCGCGCTCGGGAATTAAAACTAAGCCCCGTGTATCATTAGCTTATCTCAGAAATCAGCTCTGCAGAGTGCGGGGTGAGCGGCGCAGCTCCTGCACCTCCCGCATCTGCTGCCGTGCCACTCAGAAAGGCACAAAAGGGGCTCGCGGGGTCGAAGGGAATGTGCCCAGCGCAGCTGGAAAATAACCCTCGGAGCATCCTCTGCCGGCTCTCGGCAGCTCCGGGACGGACATTGAGGCTCACTCTGCTGTCACTGCGCAGAGCTGGCACCGCTGCGGGGGCAACGAAACATCCCCACAGCGGCAAAACGCAAGAGACTGCTGAGGCCAAATGGAGTGACTAACAGAGCAGACAATCCTGGAGAGCCCGGGAGTGTGACAGGAGACGAGACACTTCATCACCGGTTGCGTTGGGAAACTCAGCAGCAGCTCCCAGCCCTGCTCCAACGCGGGGCAGGGGAGTCATCCCTGTGCACCCCACTCATGTGGAGTTACTGCACTCCTGCTGCCCGATCCAGCCCTGACCCAACTTAATTCATTTCAAACAGGTTTGTTTTATTCTAAAAAAAACCCAAACAAAACCACCAAAGCCTTAAAAGCATACCATCAAACTGTTCTGACCTCAAGGATCTGCTGTCAAGGACTGATCCCACAACACGCTTAACATTAGGTTTCCAGTAAAGTGTTTCAGAGTGATAAGGCACCAGTTTCAATAGTGCATTTCAATGCAGTTTCATGCAATAAGAAGTTCTGATAGCACTCTACAGCCCAGCCTTGGTTTATCATTCTTTGTCATCACCCATATTTCACAGCAGCTTTAGGTAAACCATTATTTCAGATCTGAGGGTGATAATGGTTTGTACACAGATCCCCAGAGCCAGAGAACGTGAGTGATAGAAATGCTCCCAGAAATTTTAATAAAGGGGAAAATTAAGCGTTAATAACAACATCCAGCAACAATATCTGAACTCAGGAACAACTCCTCATATCCTTCAGGAAAAGATCTGCAATATCCAACTTGGCCACATGAAACAAGAGTACTTCTAGGATGTTACACCTCTCCTTGTAATACTGTTGCTCATCAAAACCTCTGTCAAAGGAATGTAATTATTGTTCCACAGGCAGAGGAAAATGTTTCCACTTGTTTTTTATGCACTGGAGTAATTTCTTACACACTTGCAGTGGGGTAAATTCTGAGCCAGCCCTACCCTTACCATAGCTGGGAGTTAATGGGAAGGTGGGCTGCAGGGTGGTGCTGTGCTGCAGCTCGGAGTAGTTCTCGGCACCTTAAAAATCAAAGTTTCATTGTCAAGCAATCCAGAGCCAAAATCTCGTTTGAACAAGCGCTGATCTGTCACGATCCTCCTGAACCCAGGGGCTGACGCCAGCACCCGAGAGACGTCACCCATCCCAACGTCACTCTTTCCACGAGCTCCTCCCTGACACCCTTCTCTCTTTGGGATGGAAACGCCCTCTCCCAGCCCTGACAATCAGATTGCTCTTCTGCTTTTCCCCCTCTTGATCAGTGCAGCTCGTTATGGGCAGAGAGCCGGGCTGGGGCTGCCGGCCCTGCCCTCGCCCAGCCCCAGCCCTGCAGTGCTGCTGACAGAGGTACAAAAAGTGTTTTTCTCGGTAAACTCAACAAATGACTCAGGAAACTCCGCGAGGAGTTATCGGCTGAGAGGTGTGGTACATCGTGTACCCTCTCCTCAGTCACGTTTTCTAACCATAACCACTTGAATAATTCTGAAGATCAAACACTTCAGTGCTGCCTCGTAGGGAGCAACAGGCTGAGCACGGCTCGGCTTAGGGAGATGTGATTGTTATTCAGCCAAGCCCCAGAGACACCCAAAGCCAAGGGAGCAAAAGTTCAGGCTGATTTCCAGGATCCCTTCCCTCAGATTGGTTTCCAGGATCCTTTCCCAAGTGGCTCACTGTGCCCAGGATTCCCAGCAGTTTTAGGACCTCCCCTCACGGGCAGAGCATCTCCTTTCCCAGTGCCGAGGGCCTGGGCGATGTCCTTCATCCCAAAATAATGGGTGAATCACCCTGATTTAGGGCATCACCCATGACTGTCCCTCTGGGGCTCTTCCTGCCGTTGTGTGTTACCAACAGCCCAGCCCAGGATGTCCCCAGGTGCACGACTCCCCAGAAAGGGGACAGTGCCACGTTGCCCAGCGAGCATCACCCCTCTGCTCTGGGTGGCCTTGGCGTCACTTTGTCCTCACTGGCTGTCCTGGCTCATGGTCAGCTCCCAGCTGGGCAGGGCTGCACATCACAGCAAATGCCACCGTGCCAGCCACCGCCCTCAGGGAGCAGATGTGACACTTGTCTGCGTGACTCACCGGTGCCAGCGCTGCTGCCAGGGCAGGATTTCACCCAAAGAGGGTAAAGAAATCGCAAGGAGAAAAAAAAAAAAGTGTTTTTCTGCTTTTCTTCTTTTTTTTTTTTTCCCCTCCACCTCTAAGACTCACCTTTGTGGAAGAGGAAAAGCGTGGTGGAGGATCTTGTACATCAACATCTCTTCCGCAGAAAAGCATCGATTTAGTCACCGGGGTGGGGGGTGTTGGAGGTTAGGTACTTGTTTCCCCTGCTTCGATAAAACATGAACTCATATTTTGGTTATCACAAATGGCATCTTCCCCAAAGGGAAATGATCATTTCATGTCTTTAGAGTTAAATAATTACAGCTCAAGAGCAGCTCCTGGAAGCTTTTTTTTTTTTTTTTTTTTAACTATCCAGCACTTGGTTTTCAGCAGCCACCTCTGCGTCCAGGTGAGTGGAGACAAAGTGCCCCTGTGCTCAAAACCGGGGCAGTTCATGAGCTGTGTGATGCCAAGGACCAGCTCAAGGCAGCTCAACAAACCCCTGCTCAGTTCGGGGACTCTCTGGAGAATTAAATTGCTCTTGGGGAAATTTTCATCCCAAAACTGCAACAGCTCAGGAGTCATCCAAGAGGTTTAGAAGACACTGCTTAGGTACATGCAACACTTTTGTGATCAACTAATGGAATCATGGAAGGGTTTGGGT
>NW_016691945.1:0-3517 GCF_001604755.1 Lepidothrix coronata | reverse complement strand
TCCAGGAGCTCAGGGGTTTCCAGGAGCTCAGGGGTTTCCAGGAGCTCAGGGTTCTCCAGGAGCTCAGGGGTTTCCAGGAGCTCAGGGTTCTCCAGGGCTCGTTGGCACTCCCGGCCAGCGCCGTGTGTTCCGTTTAAGGCTCTAAATGGAACAGAAGCCCTGCACTGGAGGGGGTTCCTGTGCTGAGCTGGGGGGGCACAGACACTGGGCAGGGTTAAACGCTGCCATGTGGTGCCACAGCGCCGGTGTCAGGATGAATCAGGGGAGGCTCCACTGATTTCCCTGGAACTGAGCACTCCTTCCTTGCTCCAGCACGAGGAGAGCAGCAGGGAGCTCTCATCCAGGCTGGGTGAGTGCAAGGCAGGGGTGACTCCTGTGACAGGGCTTTCCAAGGCTTTGGAAGGCTTTTTCTGGGGGAATGAACAGCAGCTTCCTTCCTTTCTGTCACGAGTGAGAGGGGCTGGGTGAGGGGAGCTCAGTTACTCCAGTGTAAAATGTGAGGTGGAGTCAGGTCACAGCTCGAGCTCATCTCAGCCTTCCTGGGTAAACACCACCTGTTTGCTGTGAGAACCAGCACAGCCAGTTTGTGTTGCCCAAGGAACCCCAGGGATCACCCACACGGGGGGCACAAGTCACCTGCAAACTCACCCCTCGCTGGTTCTGCCCGTGGAAGGCACGGGAATGACCTTTGCTGTGTCATCCTCTCGACTTTCAAAGGAAGAACAGCAGCAGGTCACTGCTGATTTCTGACTGAATCCCTCCAAATGCCAACTGAACCCTGAGGCTTCCCCTGAAGCCCTCGGAAACACAGTGAGAGGCAGCTTTTAATTGCTCAGCAGCTCATTTTAATAAAGCACAACCAGCAGAGCGAGAATGGTTGTAATTCTTCACCTACCATCAAACCACGGATTTTGCTGATGATTTGCCAAAAAAAAAAAAAAAAACAAGTTTGCCAAGGTCTAAAAATCACGATTCCCTCCTAAGCCAAAACTTCAGGACTCAAGAATCTGTTTGGGTTGAGTTGAAGGATAAGACAAAGTGAAACAGTTGAGTGTCCTCAAGGAGGACAGGGAAAGAAGGAGCCCAGAGACTCAGCTTCCAGGGATTTCAGGTTTTACCATCTGCACAGATATTAAATGTATAATGTCATATATATACTTCAAAATCCTTTTGCACCAGAGCATTTTGAGCAAGAAAGATCTTAATTTTCCATTGAATGCAGATGTGATGCTGCTTAAACCAAAGGGCAAGACCAGCTCCCCCTGTCCACGTCCCAACACCCTCCCCTTCCATCCCCTGTCTCCAAAGACGTTTGATTTCTATCTGTTCCATTGCACTGATCCGAAAACAAGAGTTAACAATAACCCCCCAAAATGGCCCATTACCTCACAGAAATAATTCAATTAAACGTTGCTAACGAGGCTGAGTGACAGGGTGAGCCCTGCCCAGGGTCAGGGCTCTGCTCTGCACTGCAGACCTGCATCCTGGGCCCCTCTTGCTGCAGCAAGGAGCTGGTTTTTTTCCCTTTTCCACATGAATGCCCAAACCCCTTTGGGGAATGTTAAACCCTGTCAAAACAAAGGCATGTAGGTTTTTAAGAAACAGTCGTGTGAACAAGTAGGACAAAATTTATGACGGGTGAGCAGGAGAGGAGAAATTGCGTTTGTGTCACAAAATGGGATCAGGGAGAAGTCCTGGCTTTAGAAATATTTGGAATGTGTGCCTGTACACACACACACATTTGCTGTGTGTGGCAGATGTGTGGGTGCACCTCCAGCAGCTCAAGCCCTGATCCTCACTCTGGGTCCTGGGATGCTGCTGCAGAAATCCAATCCCAAAAATCCTCCTGCCCCACCCAAACTCCCGGGGCTGAGCAGCTGCACCATCCCCCGGGTTTGGTAAAAGATCATCAGCAGAGAAAGGCATTGGGAAGGAATTCCTGGCTGGGAGAGTGGGGAGGCCCTGGCACAGGCTGCCCAGAGGAGCTGTGGCTGCCCCTGGATCCCTGGAAGTGTCCAAGGCCAGGCTGGACAGGGCTTGGAGCAGCCTGGGCTGGTGGGAGAGGGTGGAACTGTGTGGGCTTTAAGGTCCCTTCCAACCCAAACCACTCCAGGATTCCCTGATTTTTTTCCCCAACTGCTGCTTTCCAGGGACTGTCTCACCCCCCTGTTCCACCCCTCCGACCAAAGCAACTTCCTAAGGATGTAAATACACGGAATAAACCAAAACACCAGGACCAAAGCCCAGGCACTGCCTTCCCCCCCAGCCCTGCTGACCCTCCACCTCCTGCCTGCGCTTCCCACTCCACTTATTTCACCTGTGGGCTCCTGTAAGCCCCGACTGAACCCCCCCAGAACAACAAACACCCATCCCCGAGGGGGTCACAGAGTGCTTCTGTTTGACACCTTCAGCTTAAACAAGAAACAAACCCCGAGAGACTTCACACAAACCATCCGAGCACCTTCCAGTGTCAGCAAACATCCCTGCAGCTCCAGGGGGGTGGAGTTCCACGAGGCAGCTTTGGAGAGCAGACGAGCAGCTTATTCATAAATTTTTCAGCAGCTATCACTGGAATTAAAACCAGTGTGGAATAATTGCAGGGAGACATGAGAGCTTGTCTTTTCTTTTCTTTTTTTTTTTTTTTCCCTCCTGGATGGTGTGAAGCAGCAGTGCCCTGGGAGATGGCTCTGACACCAGCAGGCATTTCAACTGCCTCAGTGTCTGTGGCATATTTAAAATATTATGTGAGACTGCTAATGCCTAACAGCCTGCAAAGGACATTTTTCCCAGGGTTTTACAACTGTGGATTGTAAATTAAAACCACTGCAGGAGCCCACATGCAATGAACACTTGCAGACATTTATGTATCGTGTGTAGTCATGGATGGGGCTGGGACTTGTTTCTCAGACATATCATGAGCAGGTAAATTCTTCACAGGAAGCAGAAAAATTGTCTCTTTTTTGGACACTCTCCCCATTACAGAACACAGGAGTCTGATAGTTAAATTCCTTTTGGCTGGTACTGCTTTGCCTCTATAAGTTTTAAACCCCTGAAAGAACATAAAGTTAAAATTTTAATGGCATTTCAGCAGAACCTCTTTGAATTTTGTATTAGATCTCAATTTAGCCTCCAGTAAAGCCTTCAGAAAAAAAAAAATCCGATGCTTAAAAATGTAATAATCATACAGGAACCTTCCAAAGTCAGCATCAAATAGAATAAAATATATTTTATTAATGATACAATTCACAAAATTACTAGTCCTGCCACTCTCTGCCCACAAGAGAGACTTGCTGGGCTGTGTTACCCTGCACATCCAGCAGCTGTGGTGTTTGTTCTGTGGGATTTAACCCGGGTTGCTTTGGGTGCTTAATGACCTGGGCTGGGTTGTGATGATTGCAGAGGAACTGGCCATTAGAAGGACGTTCCTGCCAGGAGGTTCCAGGGCAGAGGTGGATCCTCACCAGGGGAGGTTGGTCCAGACTCAGGCGGATCCAAGGGGGACACGGATGGAGCAGTG
>NW_016691944.1:0-3527 GCF_001604755.1 Lepidothrix coronata | reverse complement strand
TGTGAGGGTGGTGAGGCCCTGGCACAGGTTGCCCAGAGAAGCTGTGGCTGCCCCTGGATCCCTGGAAGTGTCCAAGGCCAGGCTGGACGGGGTTTGGAGCAACCTGGGCTAGTGGAAGGTGTCCCTGCCCATGGCAGGGGGTGGAACAAGATGATTTTTAAGGTCCATTCCAACCCAAATAATTCTCTGATTCTACAACAATGCAGCCAAAGCTCTTTGCTGACAACCCAGGTGGCAAACCCAGCTAACACCCCTCTGGGGACAGGACTGGGACAAGGGCACAGCCCAGGCTGGGGCACAGCTGGAACAACATGGAGCTTAAATTTTACTTACATGGAGCTTCACCTTTCTGAAAACCCCCTTTTTTAACCTTTTTTGGGTCTCAGACTCTCAGATACAACATGTCTCTTGACTCTGTAGAACCTGCAGTCAGTAACAATAAGGTTGAGTGCCTGTGGATCAGAATCAGGGGGAAGGCTGTGACTTTGAAACAAATCCTGTTATGGATCTATGGCAAGAGTTTGGATTTTCCTTGAACAGTCAGGCTGAAATCCCGAGGCACAGACCCCACCTGGAGCATCACTACACTGAACTCAGGTCAGGAAGGTGACAGCTGCAAATGCAAATTCAGCAATAGCAAAATTCCTTCCTGCTCACTCCTGCAAGACATCAAGCACCTTTTTCACTTACAAAAAAAAATATATATTGCTCTAATCCAGCCCAATGGCTGCTATCACCAAACCCATATAAAATCTGAGTTATCAGCTGAAAAGAATCATGCTGAGCCAAAATCCCAAGGACATAGAACCAGAACACAGAGCTAAAAAATTAATTAAATACACAAGGTACATCAGACCAGTCCAATGCTGTGTGTGACCCATCCCAGCCAGAACACTGCAGGGCTCACCATCCAAATTGTACATGCCCAGCGTGCCCAGTTTTCACCAAAATATTCAGGGTATTGATAAAAAGGTAACAATTCAGAAAGTTTCCTACAACAACAGATACAAAGAAGCTACTTGTTGCCCTAGAAGAAGCCACAATCTCATCAGTGTAACACTGCATACAGAATCTACAACCACTTCTGGGGAGACAGGAACATTCCTTATGGAGAAAACATAGATTTTTCTCAGGACCAACATACAGCAATGAAGATAATAAAACATACTGTCACAAACTGCCATGTGCTAGTACATGGAGTGCAAAACCCACTCCAGTGGAGCTGGCTTATAAGATTTATATGGCTTTAAGGAGGATTATTTGAATTTTCACAACAAACTTATTATTATTATTCAGCAATCCATGTACCTGGATTTAGGCCAAGCTGGCTGCCTGCACAAGCTTCGGGCTGGGGTTTTAAGAAGCTCCTGTATTTTCATCATGAAAAGGTAATCAGCAGAACAACTCTGTAAATTGTGTTTGGCCCATGCCCCCACTGCTGGGATTGACTCTACTGCTCAGAGAACACTCTCAAAATATCAGCCCAGCTGAGAGAGAGAATATACTGGGATTATAAACCCCACTTGCCTTTCATTTCTATTTCATAAGGGTGGGTTTCAGTCAACTCAATTAGTTTCCTTTACAGCTGTCCAGGGACAAAAAGTACATCCTGGTTCCACTGCAAAGCTCTCCCAAGTGGGTTGTTTGTTCCAAAGCACACCTACTGCTTCCACAAAAAGCCAGAGCTGATGCCTGGACAGACAACACTATATTTAAATGATTTAATTTTTGGTAATTTGCAACACTTGAAGAAAAACCAGCATGATTTAATAACTTAGCAGTGATTTCATTACAGAGTGGGTAGTTTGCATCAATATTCAAGTAAATGTATCCAGCTGCAAAATAAGAAGCTACTGTGGTGAAGGTAATGAGCACAGACAACACTGCTTATTGATATGCTCTGGAATTAGATGTCAGTGCTGTTCAGCATGTTCAATTTGATAACAAAAATCACTGCACTGAGAGCACAGGCAACTGGCTCTGCAGCAATTACTGGATTCAGCAGGATATTCATCTTGGTGAGAAAAATCAAGTGGGCAACTGACAGCCACTTGATCCAAAATAAACCCCAGTTAATAAATAGCAGGAAGTAATGGAACAGGAAAAAACAATGGGGGTGGCTCGAGAGAGAATGAAGCTCAATACCCACTTGAAAGCCTCAGTTCTACCAAATCCATACTCTTGTCCCACCAAAGTCAAGAGCTTCAGGCTCTGCATCAGCCTGGACACTCATACACCCACAGCTCTGCAATTTGAAGGGAAAGACATAGAAATTCCAGGAGGGTATATCCTTTGTCCTTAGCACAAAACTGAGATGTGTCATCTGATCTCCAGGAAAAATTCATCCTGGTACTGAGAGCTACTGACGGAGGTCTGGAAAGCCTGGATATTCAGCCCTGTGCATAGAAAAACTGGGAAGTAATGGCAACAAACAGCAACCAGGAGGTTGCAGAGGTTGGTCCAAGTGACATTTTTGACCTTGCTTGGTCATTTTAAAAGCACAGAATCCCAGAACAGTTTGGGTTCAAAGGGACCTTAAAGCTCATCTCGTTCCACCCCCTGTCATGGGCAGGGACACCTTCCAGTGGACCAGTTTGCTCCAAGCCCCATCCAACCTGGTCTGTCCCATTTTAGTAAGGATGATTAACCACTGCCCGGAAAAGCAATAGAGCTCTCTCACTTGAAATAATTAAAATTAACTCTTGATGACAAGCTCCATTTAAAACGGGATGTGCAACCTTGGCACAGGAATAAGTAGTTATTTTCTGACCAATTTTATCAAGAGGTCATACTTGGTGACCATAATATTTCTAACAAGCCAAGAATCCATCAAAGTACTATTAAATTAGAACGTGAATTTGCAATTATCTGACAAGCACAGCCCAAGAACTCCTGTGGACTAGTTCCAAGTGTCTCTTACAGGATGATGGATGATCTGAGCACCCTGCAGTGACAATGCTGAACATCAGCAATATCATCCAGGAATTACCCAGTGATCCACAGCTACACCTCAAATCCCACAGTTGCTGCAATGGGGCTTTTTGTTTTCTGCTGTCAGATTTTAAAGCACCAACTCTGGAGCACAAAGGGTGGACCCAGGAGCATCAGTTCATCCCGTGGCTATGGCTGAACAAGGCTGAAGTAGTGCAGGTTTCCAAATGCTGTGGAACATGGATGTTTATCCATTCTACACACCAAGCAAGAGGAATGCAGGGTGGGCTGACTGGAGCAGCATAACAGAAAGGGGCATAGTCGGTGAAAAATTTAGTTTTACAGCAAATACTTTTGCAAATTAAAATCAATCCTGGGCACAGCACTAGCCAAAACAAAGGAAGGAAATATTTTGAAAAATTCAAGAGGTTTTTTTTTTTCAGATTTTCAAAACAAAATATTTTTCTTATTTAAAAATATAGTTTATAGAGAAAAAACAGAGAGCTGGAGAGGAACTTTGCACAAGGGCCTGGAGGGGCAGGACAAGAGGGAATGGCTTCCTGCTGCCAGAGGGCAGGGTTAGATGGGATACTGGG
>NW_016691943.1:0-3527 GCF_001604755.1 Lepidothrix coronata | reverse complement strand
ACATTCTTACTTCAGTTACTTTATGAATGACACTGATTGTAGAGGTCTTCCTACATAAAAGGTGGAGAAAGTGAAATGTTGACATTTTCTTGGGGTTCTATCTAAAAAAACCCACGCTTTTTTAAATAACCTAGCTGGCCTTGTTCTTCCATGGTGTTTTGCCCTCAAGACATTCTAGGATAGTGGATTACCTGGAACATGATATGTTTCTAATGTAGTGGATTAGCATGCTCTGATAGCTGACCTTTATCTATCAATGCATTAAACTTCCCTTAATCGTCACAGTGCCTACAATGAAAATTATTCTTCTGTATGTAAATTAACTGAAGTAAATGCACCTCCTGACTTTCTGCCCAGATGTTAACATGGTAAATGCTTTCATTTATTCATGGCAACAATTATTTTTAGAATAGACAAATAAGATTCCAATGATTCCAAGTCACGATTAAATTCTCATATTTCCTCTATTTTTTTTCTTTTGAAAAGTTACAATTGATACAACCCACTCACTGCCATTTACCATCATTAATGATTCCAGAAACGGCGAATAACTAAAAATTATCCTGAAGCCAAAAGCAGCTGCCAAGGCTCAAAAACACTGAAAATTATTTCACTAGAACTTTTATGCCTAAACATGGATTTCAAAGTTTGCTTGTAGACAGCCAAGTGTGAGGGTCTTGGTGTCTGCCAAACTGTCTGTATCAGTCAGAATGGATTGGTATTTGGTATGCTAGTACACATAGGAACTGGGAACACATTTTAGAGCATTTATTAGCATCTTTGCTGCCTATACCTTGCAATACAGATAGGTTTCACAATGGAACATATACTGTACCACATTGTACAGTATGGCGTGGTCATACTTAATGTTTCCCCCTCCCCCCAGCAACAATATGCCGTCTGGAAACTACCTCTTGGAAATTATAATAAAAAAAAATTGCAAGTATTTACAGAAAAAGGGGAATGGATCAGAAATCAGTCTTGGTACCATTTCCTTCCAGCACAAATGTACTTCTCTAAAACCACTGAACCCAGTGTCATAAAAAGAAAATGTCACAGACTCTCAAAAGCAAAGGATGGGCAATTCTACAGATTATTGGATCATGTCCTATTTTTAGAAATCTAACCTTTTCAGCCCCAAAGAAAAGCAAACACAAAAGTGGAGTTGTGTCATAGATCCAAGCCCCAAATTACAGTAATTTTGTACTGTTATTGTATTTTGTTGATCACAGAGACTCAGCAAAACACTAAGTGAGTCACCATTGGTATGAGCAACTTTTCATTGTCAGTAAATAAAACTGCCATACTTAGATATTCCTAAAAAAATAGAAAATGAAAATCGGAAAAGCTTTTGCCTTCTATGTGCTTTTTGATCTTTTTTTGTACATCAACAACATAATTTTTCAAAGTAGTTGTTCAAATAACAAGCTACACTTTGGATAATAACTGAGAGGGGAAATAGGTAAGTTTTGAAATTCCAAAATTAACCAATTATAATAGCAAATTCATGACCTAATTTACAACTAATCTAGAAAAAAAAATCACAGACAAGGCATGAAGTACAACATAAATAATTATAGGCCCAGGAAGACAGTCAATCTCAATTGCATATGAGTGAAAATGGAGCCATGTTATGCATCAGAACAAAGAACTCAAGAAGGCAAAAGCTTTTGCAATGCCATCTACATAATCTAATTGCAATGGGCAGCAGAAACCTGCAAAACCTTTTCATACTTGGACCTAACATTGATGGGTCGCAGAATCAGTTGAAACAGAAGTAAACTGATTTCAGTTCTGGATTCTTTCCAAGGTTTCGCAAAGATAAATTATGCTGCAGGATCTATTTTTAATTGCCCTGCCAAAATATGGAATGAGGTATTCTGTACCTCAGAACAACAATCTCCTCTAAGTGAAAAACTAACCTTTAACTGTTCATCTGCATTATATTCTTAATTTTCATCATAATCTTCATGATAGTTCTTTAAATTAGCATTATATCTGGTTTAAAATTTAAAAAAGTGGGAAGATTTGATATCTCCTCCCACCCCCAAACTGAGCGCAGAATGCAATTGCAAGCATCTCACTGCTATTTCAAACACTGAGAATTGGTTTTGAAATTCAGTCACTCCTACATTCCTCCATATTATTGAAATTATCACCATCTTCAATGGACTAGCAGCTATACCCCTTTATAGCAAATAGAGATTGCTTTAGTCTTTAAATGACTGCCCAAGACTCACCATATCACTCTTTAAGGGTAGCGTCAACCATCCCTAAACTTTAGATGGAAAAGGATCTGCTGTATGAAATTATCAGCTCATGGCCTAAGTTTCTTTCCAATAGTCTCACTAAGCTATAACTGTGATGTGATAAGGAAAATATACATCTGTGATCAGTTCAGAACTAAATGCGTATATATATTGCTTTCCATTTTAGCAATTTAATCTTCGTCTCCTTTAATTCAGTGGTGTCAGCTCCAGATAAAGAGGACATTTATTGGTTTTCTGAACAGAAATCTTCCCATCTGCAGGACAGCATTATGATTTCCAACACTGGCCTGCTTTGCAGGAATTATAGCATGTGTGAGATATTGTATCGGTGTTATGTCAGGGGACACCTGACACGGTTTCTATCCCTGGTTTCTTAAGAACAGTAACAATATTATAAATGCAAAGCATTTTCAAGAAACTTATGATCTTCAAATATTAAGAAAAAATCTTAATCTCCACAATATTCTAAGAAAATACCAGAATCTAAATCACAGTCTAGAGGAATTTATACTGCCTTTGTCAAGCTGTCAAGAATTGATACATTCACTTCACTAAATCGACCTGTTTTTAAACTCGAGCACTGGACAATACAGTTTTTCACATGGTGAAACATGTTTATATGAGGAATTCCAGTGACGTTAGTGAAACAGATCACATAAGAAAGTTCTCATCTGTGTAAATAGTTTTGCACAAAGCAGCCGTTGACAAATTCATACTCCTTCTAGCTTTTACTAAAAAGCAACAAAAAAGGCTTTGATTTTGGCATGAGGGAACCTCACCACAACAAGGTTGTCGCATTTATAAGTATTGTTTAAACAGCTACTTGACATAAATAAGTGTGATACCAATCTGACTGTTAGAAATTCTTTTCATCACTTGTCTGCTTGACCTGAAGCCATTCACTTGCAATTTTCCTAACAGTCATTTATATTTCTACACACTGGGATAGCATTTAATGCATCTGAAACAAACTACACTACCATGTGTAAGTTTAAACTTTTGATAAGCATTTTTAAAATCTGTCTGCTAACCTTCTTCCACAGCTAATGGTAAAATATAGAAAATGGCAGAGGGTGAATCATCTGATATTTTTCAGGATGGTATGAGCTGTCTTCACGAGTTGCATTTTTGAGTCGGTTGAATACAAGGAGGCTATGGTAGCATGTATTAAACACCAAACTTTTTAACATGTTATATAAATTGTGGGAATATGGCTACAGGGAAAGGAAAGAAAGGGGAAGGGAGGGGAGGGGAGGG
>NW_016691942.1:0-3531 GCF_001604755.1 Lepidothrix coronata | reverse complement strand
TATAGACATAGCCTAGACATAAAGTAGCAACAGGGAATAATGTAACTTTCACTGTTTGTACCTCTCCGGCAGTACAAATTACCAGATGATGTTTCTGCTTCAACTTTTTAAATTACTGCTTGAAATAAAAAGTGCATTTAAGCACTTAAGGTTTGATTTATAAAACTTCTATTTACTTTAATGCAGATTCTTTACATACTTTACTTGAAAAAAAAAACTTTGATCTCAAGAGTGACAAATGGGATTGAAGGTGTGAAAGAACTGTGGTATTTTCAAAATCAATAACTAGATTGCACTGGAATGTATTTTATTCAAAGAAAAATAGAGTCAACATTTTTCAAGTGAAGTGCAAAGGCTAGGGCTACCTGAAGGAATGTCAGTCAGGTTGATGAAAATACTCTAGACACAGGGTCCTTTTTAAAACAATGTGCTTGATCTGATCTGACACTTCCAGGGTATTCATGAAATTCTTGCTAGGTAATTTTTTAGGTTGTTAAATAAACTAATGTATTACCTAGGACAGCTGCTGGACTGTCATCTTGATTGCTAATGATTGTTACCCATGAGAACCTTAATTAAGACATCTAAGATCTGTAGCATTTGTAACTGAGATATAAGCAAAAATCTTATTACCACTTATGTAAATGTTTCCAAAGTCTAACATGTAGTTAATTTTTAGGAGAGGGGAGAATATTATTTTATACTGCTACCTCTTCTGTGATAACAAGGGGGCCAATGAAACAGAACTGAGAGCCAATCATTTTAATATACTGTATAAACATGATGAAAACACAGCTAACAACTGAAAGATTTACAACACAAATTAAAGCTAAGAGATAACAAGGCAATAAATATTTCAGGAAGACAGCATGCAAAGGTTAGGATTAGTGCTTTAAGTTATGCTTATCCAGATAATTATACTGGATTCCTAAGCACTTCTTTGTTGAAACACAACATTCAACCAAAATATGAAAATGTGCAATGTAATGGGGGGTGGAATTTGTGTGGGCTTTCTAATGCTTAAAGGCTGTGTGAGAGAACATGGAAAAATGATTAAACTGACCTAGCAAGCAGCTTAGACCTGCATAGTCAGCAGAGACTTCAAAACAGGTGGTCCCATTCCTCACTTTACATACATGGAATATGTACAAAGCATCTCACATCCAAAGTATTTCTGAGCTGTAGACATCATACTGTGGGAGCAAATAGCTCAGTGGAAAATACTGACCAATATTTATCCATCATCTTGATCATGATTTGTAATGTGTATGAACTCAGAGCTGTTGGAACTATGGAATTTAACCTGATAGTGATATGATATGAACATTCTGCTTTGTAACCATAGTGAACATGAGTAAAAGAAGAGATTTCTTCCTTAATCATTCTGCCTTCTTATAAAACCTGATATCTTCCTTATTACCATAAAGTATTCTACTCACTGCTAAGTAAAAATTGGATCTTTTTACATGAGGGCTGGATAATCATCTAATAGTTTGAAAAATTATCTCAGGGAGAACTCTAAGTGAATGAATTTTATTTGCAAAGCTAAGGCACATTTAAAAGAGCATTGTGCCATTATTAGAGCTGTGCCAGCATTTTGACTTCTACTCAAATTATTACCTGAGTTCTCATTCCCAGGACGTAAAAACTTAAATCTTTTTATGCAAAGAATCAATCCTCATTCATATTTCTGGCACTGAAGGTAAGAATGAAGAAAACACATAATCAGAGAAAAAAAGTTAAACCAATTCTTCACATTACGATTCTTTCTCACCTTCTCTACTCCTGTTTCCATTCTTATTTAGAACTGGTAGAAAATATTAAAAGAAGCTTGAGGCAAAAATGTTTGTGATAAGCCCAATTACCAACAAAAGCACCATTATTATATACTTTTCTATTTTAAAGCAATGTCAGTTCATACTGCATTTCCCCCCAAACATTAAAAAATACAGCAACGTTGGGAACATTAAAGTAACACTAAGCAGTCTTGTAATGTGTTTTGCAATATTTTTTCCTTTCATCCTTAACTGCTACCAGTTGTTGGTGTGACCATCACGAGAAAGAAAGGCTCTGCTAGTCATAAATACTATGATTATAATGAGAATGATTCCCCTCAAGGGTAGATGAGACTGTACTGATTCAGGCTGTTCCTGATCCTGATGTCCAATCACAAATGACAAGAACATTGTGTTTGATCTTCTGCAAATCTCATTTTGTAAAGAATAACTTGATTATTTATTGGGGAACTATTGATTTCAGAGTAATGGTTGGACTCTGAGCGAATTATTTGTCAGAAGTAGTATGTAATCAGGAACACTACTGTGACACTATCCTGTAGTTGGAAATAAAAGATATTTAACATCAGAGACTACGTTTTATCTTCAGATGTTTTGCACAAACGGCAGTTAATGGAATGGACAAATGCTTTTGCCAGTGTACTGTAAATTACTGTATTCTGTAATTCATGCCTGAACTGTGTAAGTTGCTGTTTAATGCAGATTGGTTTTTTGGCACAACCTTACTTTGCTCTTAGATATCTCTGCTTTGAGTGCAATACTTCATCTAGAGAAAGCCCACAATAGAACCACAGATCCTTTTCAGCCTCACATGGCCTTTAGGGCAGGGTTATGTCCCTTAATGTGGGACAGTGATTCTGAAAAGAACTTAAAACTCTTGGTAGATAACTAGTTCCACATGATCTCTAGTGTGAAGCAGTAGGTAAAATGTTTGATGCAACCCTTATTCTGGCTTCCCTATCGCAAGATTTGCAATGTTAGCAAAACTGGGTAAATTTAGGTTGATTCTTCCTTTGTTATTCAGCAAGACAGTGAGACACCATTTGCTACCATGTTTAGTAGCTGTTAGGCTACATAAATATATCTAAACTTTCTAGATTCCATTTGTGAATTTGGGTCTCCAGCACTAGTGAATATCCTATGTTAGTGAATTTGGCAACTGAATTGTTTGCTAGGTAAAAACCTACATCCTTCTTCATTTAAAATCTCCCACAACATTTAACTGGGAGTATGTTGCTTTTTGAGATACAAGAAATAATTAATATCTCACGACACTGAGTATAGCAGCTCTGTCAGATCACTTCATGTGGCCAAATTGAACTCCTGTAGTGTTTTCTGTTTTCCTAATGTGGGTGGACTTCCATATTTTCCTATATACCTGAGCAACATGCTGCTTTTCTCTATGATTCTTGTTTCATTGTCTGTGAACCTTGTTTTTAGGGCTGACAGAAAACAGTAACAATTTTCACCCCCAAATAATTTTTTGCAGCCTTTTCCGATAAACAGTAATTATCTGTAGTTCTCTGGCTTGTGGTGGTTCCTGCTGTAGCAATAATCAAAACAGATAATATTTTCTCTAGTCCTCTGCTAACATTTTTACTCTTATAGATAAATCCAAAATAATTCCATTGATATCAATGGAGCTACTTCAGATAGACATCGCTGAAACTGAAAATATCATAATGATACCACTAAAAGCATCCTGTTTGAGGAAGGTTTTGTTGAAGATATAATT
>NW_016691941.1:0-3531 GCF_001604755.1 Lepidothrix coronata | reverse complement strand
AACAGTCTCCCCCACAATGAACTTTTCTGGAAGCCAGCTGAAGTGCCTCAAACAGGGAAAGAGGAGGTAGAAGCATTCAGGAGCAAAGCAATGGGCGGGAGGTGGGGGGGAGTGTTGGAGTTGGAGGTTTCCTCAGGGGTTTTTTAGCACTTCAGCTCAGGCTGCACATCCAGCACTTCAGTGGAAGCAGCCAACAACCTGGCTCCTTACAGATGCCTCCCTCCCTCCTTCCTCCAAACCAACCAAACAAACCAACCAAACAAAAAGGCAGCTTGAGGTTGACTGCATCTGGATTTGGTTCCTGGTCAAATTTCCTGGGACAAAGCCAATGGGAACACGAGGTGGTCTCCTCATGCCCTGTGGAGACACCATGGCAGAGGAACCAAACCCCTCTCCTCTCCACTGCCTGTGTGCACTGGCACTCCTGTGCCTCATGTAACATCTGGAGAGCAAGAGACTTTGCTCTAAGGTGGATGTTTTATTTCAGTTCCTCACTTTACTCTTCCTATTTGCAGTTTCTGCCTCCAAAACAAAGCTCTAACTCTGTATTTCTGACTCTTTATTTCTGACTCTCTGAGCTTCTGTGCTGGATGCTCAGAAATTACTCCTCTTACCCCCGTGAGCACTTTGGCTGCCCTCCAGGACCAAACAAAACGAGGAAAACCACAGGACACAACAGGCACATTGGTGGCACAAGCACCAAACTGTGAATATGCCCCACAGTCCTTGATTTTAGTCTTCACTCTAATGAACTCCCAGCAAATTCACCATAAACAGATAAAAACCCCTAAGAAATCAGAGCTACCACTGATACCCCAGGAGAGGGAGGGGAAGAATTTGGGCAACATATTTCATCAGCTCAACAGAAACAGGTATATACAGCAAGTTTAGTCTTGGGATGCTTATAAAGGGAAGTCTGGAAAAAAGGCAGAAAGAGATAATTTTGTAATACTCAGTGTGAATCCCCCAAATAAAGAGCTTTATGGGTATTTCTGTGAAGTAGAAAACAATCATTTATTCCAGCTGTGTTCACATCCTTTTCGCCTTCCAGGGTTAATCTGCTGAAAAGCTTTTAGCTAAGATTAATGTATATCCAGCTGTCTCTGGGCTTTTCTCTTTCATCCCCAAATTAACACACAACAAACAAACAAACAACTACTGGCAAGAACATACTAGCAAAAAAAAAAAAAAAAAAGAAGAGGAATGTTTCAATTCAGACATAATTCCCATAGTATTCCTCCAGAATTAAAGGCACTGAATTTGTTTTGCAAAGGGAAAACAAAAAGGAGGGAGGGAGGAAAAAAAGGTACTCTGCTAATTTTTGGCATTATTCAGAATACAAGGAGATTAAAGGGATTAAGAGCTGGGCAGAGATAAGACCAGCGTGGGAACTGATGCACCAATGTCAGAAATGGTTTCACCTCAAGCTGAAAAGTTAAACATGAACATCCTTAACCAGAACAGAGAGAAAAAAAAGCAACCAACAAGTAAACTCAAGTAAAAACTGGTCTTGACATGCCAGTTTTTAAGGTGTCTTTCTAGGCCTTGCTGGGTTCCTTGATGTCAAATCTAACCTGGGTGTGTTTAACCTGCTATTTTTCACTTGTAACCCTCCACACTTGTAACCCTCCACACTCCATATGGAGTTTTTTTCAGGGTAAAGTTGCTGTCATTTCACAGTGCACAGTTGACACCCTGTCACCCTTCCTTACAAAGAAAAAAAAAAAAAAAAAGACTATACTTTTTAAACCACAATTATTGTCCTGCTACACTTAATTAACCAGCAACAACTTCTTGGTTTACAATAGTCCCCATCTCTGCTCAGGCCCTCTGATATAAGGTATTTTTCTTTATGAGATTATGAGGAGCCCATTTCCAGCTCCATGGAAAAAAAAAGTAAGCAGAGGCAAAGATAATTTTCCTTGAGCAGCACGGAATAGCAGAGAAAGTCTGTGATGTGGTGGGAGGGTAAATGAAGGCTGTGCAGAAACACTGGCCTGCCTGGGTAGTGTGGATAAGGTTAAGCCCATGAACCAAAGAGAAATGGATTTTTTAACTGACACTTTTCTCAGTGGAAAATGCTCCTTCATTTCTACCAAAACTGGAAGAAAATAGAGTGAAACAATCTCATGAAAATGAAGTTGGACCTTATTCCATCACAAATGTTTCAGAAAGATATATTCCAAAATGAATTTAAAAAAAAACTCCAAACCAAAAACAATCTTTCAAGCAGTATGTACTGTATTACATTTTCTTCTAAAGTCTGAAATGCAGATAAAATGAATTCTTGCACACAGGCTTTGCAAATGCTTGGAGAGAGGAGGGGGAGCTCCCCCCAAATCTCAATTTTTTGCAGAATAAACCAATCTGTTCTCTGATCAGCGCTGCTAGCAGATGTAGAACTTCAGATACTGCTCAAATCCTTGTCTGTGCTGATCCACAGAAAATCAGTACCTGTTACAGTGAAAGGGAAGTTTAAGTGGAGCTGAAAAAGGTCATGTTTTCATGTTGGGCATTCCTCCTGTCAGGAAGTAGTGCAAGAAAAAGAATGAATGGACATTTGCCACCATCTTCCTTTTGTGGGGTCATAAAAAGATCAGTCTTTAATGTTATAATATACCACACTTTGTTTGTTTGTTTTAAATAAAGAAGGAAAGATTTCTTTTCAACATCAACTTATTAGGAAAATTCTTGAGGATGATCAATAAGAAAAGGTGCAAAGGCCCACCTTAGCTTGTGGAATTAATTCCCTTAAAGTGTAAAAGGAGTGATCAGAGGACCCCTAAAACAGGAATCTGCTGGTTTGGGTTTTGGGTCTGATGGTGTTTCCCTGTGAGAGCACAAGTCCAACCACATCCAAAGCAGGCACCCCTATGGAATTATTGAAAAGTGCTACACAAAGAAGGAAACACATTCCCAAATGTGCCAGGGCACTGCAATATCTCAATGGCCTGCTAACTGTACCAGGGCCAAGTTATAACAGACATGGTACAGATTGTACCAAAAAAAAAAAAACCAATTAAAAAAAAGACAGAGTTAAAGACCTTAAAATGTGAATATTTGGACAAAATAAAGTGTCAACAAAGCTAAAACTAGTAATGACAGGATATGAGGTGATTGAAAAGAGGCTCAGATATTGGTATTATTCCTGGATCACTGCTACAAAACCATTTCTACCTCCTCCTTTCCTGCTCACTAAGAGTTGCTGCTGCTTTTGCTTGAGTGAGAAGTAATTCAGTGACATACTAGAGACACATCCATCAAACTGGAAGGTTTAGTCTGGATTAAATCCTCAATAACACCAAAATCTGGAACATATCAGCAGGCCACTGAGAGAAGGAGGATTCACAATCTTCTAGCCTTTCTCAAGACACTGCTCCCAAATCTGAATTTCACCCTCTGGAAACGCTGTGAAATTTATCCTCAGGAAGTACCACAGCCTGATGTTGTCTTTGTCTTTTCTGACTCCTAGAGCAGAGCCTACCCTGAAGCTGCAGGGTTTCCATTACAGCAACTGGCCTACTCCTCACA
>NW_016691940.1:0-3531 GCF_001604755.1 Lepidothrix coronata | reverse complement strand
TTTTTGTTTGTTTGGGGGTTTTTGTTTGTTTGGAGTTTTTTTGTTTGGTTGGTTTTTTCTTTGTTTTGCTTTTTAATTTTTTATTTTTTATTCTTTTTTAGAAGAGGATTGGAGAAATTCATAACACTCCAATTGTCCTTTAAGCACTTTAAAGGAGTAGTGTTTGCCCAGGTGCTGCAGAGAGGAGTCCCGTGAAAGGGCTGTAGCACCTCGTGAGTATCCTCCCCTCCTGGTGCCAGCAAGACCATGTTGAGCTGGAGAGCAGGGGCCAGTCTCAGAGATGATGCCTGTCAGTGAATCCAATGCACAGACACAGTGCTTCTTTACCTTGACGCTGCCCAAAGCACATGCAGCAAATGCTATCTGCAAATGCTTGCACTGTGATGCGCTCCCAAATCCCCCTGAAGTCACAGAAGATTTCTGGGCCTTTCTTTGAATCCTGAGTTTGGTATCCATTGCTGGGAGGGGGCATGCCCCATATAAAGGTCTATATGTACTCTTGGTGTAGTGCCCCTCAGTGCTTTGTCCAAGCTCCTTTGGAACTTCCCTGTGGAGCCAAAATACCTGCTGCAAGGGGAGCAGAGTACTGCAAACCCCTGCTTTAGCCAACAGAGAAGCATAGACTGGACTTTGACACAGGCAAACAAGGTTTATATATTTAGTTTTATTCTTTTAAATTTTGTTTTTATAGGGAATGTTGGAGGAACACCTACCATTGGAGAAGGTCCTGCATGATGGTGTCTGAAACCAGCACATAAGCTGCACATGTGACCCCAATTCTGACACTGGGCTGCTCTTTCTTGGCCTTGATCTTTACCATCTGCATTTTACTGGGCCATTTGTGTCTTCTTGTGGAAGATACTGTTTCACAAGCCCTCCTGAAACACAGATGACCATTGCGCTTGTGTCTCCCAGGACTGGAAGAGAAGACATGCTGCATGTGGCAGAGTTAGCAGGGAGAAGCAGGGCAAGCAAAAGTATTGGATGAATTTCCAGCAGGAAGAAGTGGTCTCTGGGTCCCCCAGATACCTGAGGCTAAGTAAAGTCTTCCTTTCTCAACTCTTGTAGCCTCGTATGTGTAACGTGTAACCTAAAAGCTTTCCACAGGGGGTCACCGTCTCACAAGGAGATACAAGACCGGGGCTATGGATGGAAGACAGACTGGCTTCTTATCCTAAGCAAAAGCAAGGCAGAGCCAGACATATGCCACAGCCCTGTTTCTTATCCAAGCAGGTCCATCTCCTTTTAGGTTTCTGCTGGAGGAAGATCTGACACAGCCTGCTTGGAGCCATATGTTGCTTTGATCACCCAGGCAGAAGGACACTAGAGGGACAGATCAGTGTCCTCTAGTCAGTAAGGGGGACTGAGGGGATTACCTCTGTCAATCCCTCAGAATCCTGGATGTCCCAAACAGATGCTCTCCTGCAGGATCAGCACATTTTTGCAGCTCTTTGCCTGGATATTTTCGTTGCCAACAGATATCTTCTCAGTATTTTGTGTCCAGGTGGTCTGTAAACTGAAGGAAGTTAACTCTAATTTTATCCCATCTTCTTGTCCTCCTGAGAATAATAAAGCTGTTTGCGTAGGTGTGAAGAGCAAACCCAAACCTATCTGCCCTTAGGTGGGGAGTGTTCTTTGAGATCATGGTAAAGATTGTTGCTATGTGATTTCTATTAATTTTGTAATAGAAAATGTGTTTTTCTAAGTAGCCCAGTTGTGATGAAATAGTTGCAGAGCTTCTGGCTGCGTCCCTGCAAGCAGAGGTCCTGGGCTGTGTAAGCAAAGTGTGGGAACTGGGATATTGAAATATGAACATGCTCGACCACTGATCCTCCACTACCCTCATACCTGGCAGGTGCTTGGAGAAGTAGTCTAATAAAAAGACTGATGAATTGTATTTGTGGCTGCTATGAATTTTATACACATACCAACATAAATATTTGTAGAGAAGGGCTATGAACTTTCCTGAGCTCTGCTCAATATGTTACACTGAAGATATCTCATTATATTTAGCTCCTCAGGAAAACCAGGATCAGATAGGAAAATACTAACTTCTGTTGATGAAATAATCAGTGGTTTTTCAATACAATGCCATAAAAACAGAAGCAGAAACTGGATATTATCATAATTTAGTGATTCTTCAGATCTCTGGCCTAATTGAAATGCAGTCTATTGTATTTTGTAGAATTTGCATGGCTTTCCCAAGAACAGCTGCTGACACATGCCACTGCGTTGCTTGTAAATACAGGAGCTCCTGAATACAGGCAGACCCTACAATGCGGAGGTAAACCATTGACTCTACAGATACTGAAACCACCCTTTTTTGATCATAGAGGCATTTATTCCTGGCAAACAAGCACCAAGTGCGAAACTGTCTTTATGCTGCCCCAAATATGTTTCAGGGCCATGTGCAAAGCCAGCAAAAGTCATAAGTGCATTTCAGAAATTAGTGGTAAATGTCCTCCCCACCGCCAGAAATTATTGCCTAGAAATTAGATAAGGTCTGGAGAATTCAATTTATGTAAATACCTGGGACTGTCCCCTGAATTATTAAAACAGAACAAGAGTGTTACTCTAGTTAGCTCCTGGACCCCTCAGTTTATTAACCTGCATAAATTTTCTTTCCTTTGGAATTGAAATTAGCTCCCTTAACTACATAAACATAAAGCAGGCATCTCATTTTCTACAGGCCTTTTTTTAAAGGTAGGCTGAGATTAAATAGCTGGCAACTCAAGCAGATATAAAAGACTATGTTGTGGCAATGCAAATGATGTGATATATGGTATAATTGGTATCAATGTGCAGAAGAAATGAAAATCGGGATTGCTTTTTGTTTGCTTGCTGCTTGCTTACTTACTCCTGGGATATTGTGCCATCAATTAAGAGCTCATTTCTTCCCTTTGAGGGTGAAAGTCCCCTCTTTGAGGCAAGACTGGGAAGACTGCAAATTGTCTTTGATGCCTTAAGCCCCTAATGTTTTTTTATTTTTCTAATATTGGTAAGCCTTATAAGTTTTATAAGTAGATTTTAAAAGCAGCAACCCTCCCTCCCTTGTCCCTTTCCCTCTAGCACCCTTAGTTTACACATTCCTTAATCCTCTTACCCCATTCTATGCTCCCTATATCACTCCTACTCCTGAATCCAGTAGAAATGTTTAGTCTTTTGTCAAGGCAAGGCCTAGATTGTTGGCAGAACAGCATATCAGGGCCTAAACCACAGAACACGATCAAAAACTGGGTGACTATGTACCCTTTGTGCTCTGATGAAGATGAAGATGGGATGAACAGAGGGTCCCGAAATGCACCCCAGACCCATTTCTCAGGGGGTGGACCTGGGGCGGTCCAGAGTAAAGGCCACAGGGTGGACACATCTGGGATTGGATGGATGGTATTATAAAATGTAACATCTCAGGCAGGGCGGGCACGGGTCTTGTAACATCTTTGCCTTGGCATAATAAACCCTTTCTTATCTCACCCCTAATTAACTGCTCCGGAAGATTTTTTCAGCACCTAACTCCCACGGCAACATCTT
>NW_016691939.1:0-3533 GCF_001604755.1 Lepidothrix coronata | reverse complement strand
TATGTCTGTCCCGGTGCAGGCCCTCCAAAAAATTACAGGAGGTGCCCCACTACTGTCAGTGACGTGTTGGAGAGAATGTTTAGGTTGTGTTCCACTACATGATACTGAAGAGCCCTCCTTGAGTTCTGCTTCAGAGGAAACGGGAACAGAGGGAGTCCCCCTCTCCTCTAGAAATGTGTCACAGGCAGATGAAGATACATTTCAGAGGTTGTTTGAATTCCTTCAGTCCTTGCTGAAAGGTTGACACTGCTGTTTTCCAGAAGAAAGTATCCTGGCCCTTCCAGCATAATTCTTCTTGTTCCCCCCAAAACCTCCATTTGTATTTTAACAAAATTTTCTCCTTTTTTTGGTGGGGAGATGGGGGGGGGACCAGCTCACTCTGAGCCTGTTTTCACACACATCCACCTGATTTCATCACACATTTACAAGAGCCTGTGTCCGTGGATTTTTATTGATGGAGAGCTGGTTCTGGAATACCTGGGTCAAGAAGGCAACTTTTCTCTTAAAGGCTGTGGTGGGAATTCTATTCTTCTGTGGACAGAACCATCCCATTCAACCTTTCTTCCAAAACAGATGTTATTGGTCGTGGATTCTCTAGAGAGACTATAAGGGATCATAGGAAACTAGATATTTAAGGTGAAACAGTAAGTCACAACATTCCCTGTGGAGAGGACAGGTAAAAGCAGTGATTTGAAAAAGTGAGCTACAATGTCTGTTGGGGGAAGTCCCTGAGCTGCTGACACCTACAAGAAAAGAGGGTGGTAACAGAAGAAATAAAGTGGCCTTTCCTCTGTATTTGTAGCCTTTGCAAGACATTTGACAATGGCCTGACAGTCTCCTGTGCTGAATGGCTCTTAGATTAATCCACTGCAGCAATCCTTCCACAGAGCCAAATGGGGGGCAAAGTCTGGGGACAAGTGACCCTCCAGCATCTGCAGCTCTTGTAGAGGATGCCTCGGGCACTGTGCCCATGTACACAAGCACATGGATGCATTTGCATGGGTCTCCAAATACCTTCCCTGAAAATCTACACTTCCAAGTAAAGAAATGAATGGTCAGTCCTCAGAATAAGAACACCTGTGTTTATTCACATGGAACCAAAGACAGGAGTGCAGAGAAGGAATTTTTTTAATCATCTCCTGGGAAAAAAACATCTTGGCAGTGCAGTTCCTGGTGCAGGGCCACTCTCTTCTAAGATACAATTAATTGACTATGGTTATGGGCTGCTGCAACATTCCTGTGAGACTCCCTAAACAATATGAAGTGTCCAAATGCAGTTGACTTCTGCCTTTCCCTGTTAAAATTTTAACTCATTCAATGCTCATTTGTTTCTTTGTCATGGTTCCACCACAGATGGCAAATCAGCACCACACAGCTGCTTTCTCCTTTCCCCTTGGTTGGACGGGGGAGAGAATTGAAACAGTAAAAATGAGAAAATTCATGGGTTTAATAAAGAACTCAACAGTTTAATAAATAAAGCAAACACTGTGAGTACAAGCAAAGCAAAGCAAAGAATTCATTCACTAGTTTCATCAACACCCAAGAGTTCTGCCTACTCCAGAAAAGCACAGAGGTTACATGGAAATGCAAATGCCATCACTCAATGCTCCCCCCTTCCTTCTTCTTCCCCCATCTTTAAATGCTGAGCATGATGTGATATGGTCTGGAATACCCCTTTGGTCAGTTGGGGTCAGCTGAACCAGCTGTGCTCCCCCTCAGACTTTGTGCACCCACAGCTACTCCCTGGTGGGTGGTAGGAGGAGTAGAGGAGGCCTTGACTCTCTGTCAGCACTGCTCAGCAATAACTAAAACACCCCTGAATTATCAACACGGTTTCCAGCACAAATTCAAAATATAGTCCCATTCTAGGTACTATAAAGAAATGTACTCCAGCCAGAACCACCACATTATTTCATAAAAACAAACAAACAAAAACAAATCCCCAAACACCCTGTTTCCCTGGCTCTTTCTGCCTATGGGAGATACTGAGAAGGAAGTGATAAGTTAACAACATGTTCGTGGTTTGGGGTGTGCCTGTGGGAGACTGCCGCTGTTATTGCTACTGTTGCATCTGTTTCTGGGAAAAGACAGCCCAGACTAGTCTTGAGAAGTCTGGGAAGAGTCTTGCCTTGCAGCAACCCCAAAAGACCCCACTGGATTAAAGCCCCTCCTTCCAGTTCTGCCCTGGCCCTGCCTGTGTTTCAAGCACTGTGCCCTTTTCAAGTTCTCGAGTGCTGCAGAAATAGGTGGCTGTGTCTGCAGCTGTTGGTGAGAGCACTTCCAGCAACAGCTGGTTCCTGGAGGGGTCTGCAGAGCTGGTGACTCGGGTCTGGAAGGATGAAGTGATGTGCTGGAGCCCTGTGAAAGGATATTGCAGCACTATGTGCTGCAGCTCTTTGCCAGGAGTCTGCCGGATCCAGTCCCATGCGTAGCTGCTGTCGGTGATGGGGACACCAGAGATGTGACAGGTAAGCGAGACAGACTCTGACATCTTCCCTCCTGTGGGGCCTGAGGCCTTTGTCTGCACTTGGGAAAGGCCACCTACAACCCCAGCAGACAAGGATGAACAGACAGGAACAGCTTAAGCAGTCACTTAAACTGCTCCACCACATCCCTGGGTTTCTGCTTGTGATCTCCAGGATCCAGCAGCTGCAAAACCTTGCTCCCTTTAGAATCTCAGATCTGGTAAAGAAACACAGGGTTCCGTAATCTTCCACTGAGCTCCCAAATGACCATCTAGAATTTCCCCATTTCCTCTTCTCACCCCTCAGGGAGCAAAACTCATGAGCTAGACTGAGTGAACATGAACCCTGCCCAAAACCACAGCAGGGCTGTTCACACCTCACCATTTGCACTGGGTACCTGTAATACTGGTTTCCAGTATTTCCAGTTTTCCGGTTTCCAAGGGAAACAGGAAAAGTTGCTTCTAAAGGTGAAGCAGTTTGGGAGGTGAGAGATGAGCTGACTTGAAAATTGAGAAGACAAGCATAAGGGTTAGAGCTCATTAGGGGACAGCAAAAAGTACATTCAAATATTTGAAAATTCTAGGCTGTGACTACAGGACTCTTTGGGACCAACCCTGCACATCTGTGGGACACAGCCCCTTCCAGCTCCGAGGCTGGGACACTGACGGGTGGTTTGTGTTCAAGCTCAGCCGATTTCCTATCTCTGTGCAAACAGCACAGAAGTAGCGGGCAGAGTCCCCGGCGTGCAGGAGGTGCAGGCTGAGAGATGCCTCAGAGCGGGAATTGTCCCGGGAGGCTGTGGCTCGACCCTCCACTGCTGGCCCAAACTGAATCTGTGATGAATAATGGCTTATCCAGGACACCCACTCGACCCCCACTCCGGGTGCCTGACGGTACCAGCGAACATAATGATTCTCGAAGGTGAAGCCGGACCCGCGGCAGGAGAGGAGCACGGACTCCCCGGGCGCTCGGTGCCCTCCGCCGGCCTCCTCCAGCCTCAGCTGCGCCCACAGCCCTGCGGGGGAGAGCGCAGGAATCGGGCAGGGCGCGACCACGGACCGAGCGTGT
>NW_016691938.1:0-3538 GCF_001604755.1 Lepidothrix coronata | reverse complement strand
ACTTAAACATGTCTGTGTCTGTTGGCTTGGCCCTTAAGAAGAAAATTACTGAACACCTGGACACATTAATGCATGTGCTTAACCAAAGAATCACACTTGGCAAAGCTCCTTAATGAAAAGTTGATAAAAAGGGTGGAAAAAGACTCCTTGAAATTTTTATTTATATGAAGGTATAATGCTCAGCAAAGATCTCCTCACTGACACACATTCACGGGCTGGGACCCTCCATTCAGTGTAAAATGTCTAGATCTGAAATAATAATTTATTTCTGTACCTGAGGCTCTCAAAGTGTTTTAATAAATCACTTTTGGGTATACCGTGCTATCACTTTACCAGAGGCAAAATACAGATGATAACTGCCTGACTGTTGAATGCCAAGTGGATCCTTTGACCTCTAAAAGACTTTGTCTAGTAGGATTTTTCCCTGTCAAATAATACACTTACAAAAAACCCCTAAAACAGCACGAAAACAACTCCAACCACTAGCTACACTGTTTAGGGAAAAAAATAAAACCCAAGACTGATGCTCTCTAATCCATGGAGTGATGATATTGATCTGTTTAGTCTCTCTACATAGCATTGCCTGGTCTTCAGGTGCTCTCTGTAGGTTTTTTTATTCTGGCAAGAATATGTAGAGACAAGAAGACACGAAATCCCATTAGAAAATAACCTGCTTGGTTCTCTGTGGACCTGCACAGTAGTTTCTCAGGATCCCAGTATTTGCATCAGTGCCTCCTTTCCTGAGATTTGGATGTGTAATTATTATACAAATATTTTGCTTAAATGAGTCTTCATTTAGGTGAGGGTACAGATGTAGGGTGCTGTAGATAGAGGCACAGAGGCAACAAGAAATCCATTTCCCTTCATTTCCCACCCGCTGAAAGAAACCTGAAGCTGGGTGGGATGACTTTCACCCCATCTGCTCCAGGGAACACAATAACCATTGGCCATTTGCCTTTAGGAGGTGGCTCTGCTTTAAACCAAACCCAAAGCCTGACTAACAGATACAACATGGGGAACACGCTCCCATGGCAGGTCAGGAGCTCATTCCAGGAGACTGCTACTGATGATGATAAATACAGTATTTGTGTGCTGCTCAGACTGTACTTTCCGGTGACACAGTACAACATTCCTTCCTGTATCTTGTGTTGCCCGCCCCCTCTGCTCTTGTTTTGCACCTAAACCTCAGCTACAAGTGCAGCCAGTCTCATGCAACTGCACCAACAGGGTGGCCTGCACAGGCAACAACTGCTAAAGGCAACATCAGCACCTCTTGGTGAAGGGCTGGACACGGGAGGGGCTGATAAAAGCACAGTGAGTCCAAGGCACTAGCAGTTCCTGGAAATCTGATGGGCTCAGACCAGCTGAAATACTCAGCCTCTAAACCACATGGAAGCTGACCTCCCTCCCATTTAACCCATCTAGGTCTAATTTAGGATACATATGGAAATACGCCTGTATTTCTGTTGCCTGAGGTTTTATCTCCTCTCTTCTTCCAGGGCTCCAATTCAGGAAGAACTGAACAACCACATTTTAAAATGTTTCAGCCTGAGGATGGTCTGGGATGCTGTGTCCTTCTCCAGGGTCACACAAAACAGGTATTTGGAGAAGATCCAAGGGGGGAAATGGCACCTTGAGCTCCAAAAATACAAACCACCACAGCACACTGCACTGCAGACTCTCCTTACATGCTGGCCCTTCTCATCTCAAAAACTTAGTTCCCCAGTTGTAAGATGGAGACAACCACACTGCCCTGACTCACGATAAAGGAAGATAAATACAGTAATAAACATGAACTGCCTCGATTCTGTGGCAACAAGACCCCTCCTGAGTGCAGAAAATTGCCATTTCCTTTGGTTCCCCTGTAGTAAGTCTGCACAATCACATGCTATCTTATTGTGCTACCAGATAATTTTGCAGCAATTTCCTCTCCCAAGACATCTGACTTCACTGTAAGCCAGTTTAATAGCCTATAGATATTAACATGATCCCTTATTTACAATAATGGGACCTTGCAGCTACTGTAGCTTACAGATGCAATTTATTACAGGATGTTACCACAATCCGCAGGCTACCAGAAAACATTATGCCTGGTTGTTACAAATGCCATTTTCCTTGTTTAGATAATAAAATAACCTTTTAAATGATTGGGATTTTTCCTTCTTCTGATTGTCTGTGAAAATTAATCTTACTTTAAAAGCCTCCTTTTCCCTTGTGGTAATGAGAGCCCCCATGTATCTTGTTTTTAAAGGCATGCCCTTTCCAAAAAACCTACGTCATATTCACAGATTTTGAATCTGCAAGTTCCTGAAGCTTCAGCAGGAGTCAACAGGTGTCCAGAGCACTGGAAAATGGGCTGCAGAGAGTCAACAGTTTGCAAGACCAGGCTGCATCCCTCTGTGTATGAGAACCCCTCCTGCTTTTCCTGCCTTCTGAGCTGTTCATCACCTGACATCGACTTCTCCTGTCATTATTCTTGCACTCTCCATGACATTTCATAGCTAAGAACAAACGCCTCCGGAAAGCTTTGGGATTTGGGAAGAGCAGGAGGGTGCAGCATAAGGGAGGAGGTAATACCCTTTCACCTAATCTGTTTATAACAAAATCTTCTTTATTAGGCAATAGTATGTTTTTAAAAAAAGAGAACCGAACTCACTGCTGGTCCCATTGTTCCTGAAATCATCACAGCAATGCAGCTGCTGAGACATTTCCCCATTCTTCTTCCCTCGACACGCTGCACAAGATGCACTACATGATTTTGCTTTTATATCATCCTGGTGCCCACACATGACCCAGACCCCCTTGGGTCAGACACCGCAGAGGCACGTGGTCCTTGTGCAGACCATGCTGCCCCATCCTGCTGCACACACAAACCTCGAGCCACCACATACCAGCAGGGCTCAGACTTATTCACCTCTCACCTCAAACCTCCCTCGGTTGAAGCTTGTGCTCTGCACTGAAATTTCTGATTTTTGGGGCAAACTCTGCTCTTGCAGAAGCTGCATCCAGCCCAGGAACCGAGGGCCTCACTCAGGAAAGAGCCACCTCTGCAGCCCAGCAGGACCAGCCCTGCACTTTTCATTCTTCTTGCCTGAAAACGCAGCACAGATTTCACTTGGCTCTTATTTCTCATTTGTCTGGAAACAGCTCTAATCGCAGCCATGAACTCAAGGCATGCAGTTTATCTGGGGAAGTCCAGGACAAGGCTCCCAGGGGTCCTTTGCTCAGAACTGGCTCAAGTAAAGGGAAAAGATGAGCCAAATCCAGACTGTGTCCCTGCTTAAGGAGGACAGCAAACACAATATCTCCCTGCACCCATCAGTGGCTAAAAGAAACCCTGAAGAGTCTGGTTAGCAACAATTTGAGCTGCTTGAGGGGTGCCAAACAGCTGCAGGGTTGCCTGCCATCCCCTCAAGCAGCAGGTGGGAAGTCAGCCTGCTACAATCCACTTTTATCCTTCAAAAGCCAAAACCACATTGCACATATCCTGCTTCCGCCCGAAGCTTTACTCCGTTCACCTTCTCACAGGATGTCCTGC
>NW_016691937.1:0-3539 GCF_001604755.1 Lepidothrix coronata | reverse complement strand
TCTGTGTTTGTTTGATGGTAAATTATTTAAAACCAAATTGCAACAGTGCTTCAATTGTTGAAGGCAATTGGAAGTTAGCCTCTAGCATCATCATCGATGGAAGCAGAAGAATTTTTCCGAGCAGAACTATTTCTCCAGTCCCCTTGAGGAGAGGGGCAGTGTTCTGTAGGGAAGGCTCTGTCTCTCAGGCTGTTTTCTTCTCAAAGGTTTCCATGAACTGAAATGTATCTTCAGTAATCAAATGTGCATTAATTAGTCCTGAACACTGCTCAATATGCTATCAGTGTTCAAAAAGAGAAGATACATGTTTCTGAGGAAGGAAATTAAACTTTGATTTGTATTTTAGGCCCTTGCCCTAGCGCTTGGGCAGAAGCAAGCTCTGAGGGCAAGCACGAGCAGAAATTTAAATGTAAGATGAGATTTGGAAAAAACCCCAACTCTTCTTTAAAATCCATTCAGAATCTACCATTATCAAATATATGTAAAATTACACTATCCATTCCCTTTGAATTTTACCCCCTAAATTAACTACAGTAATTAGGATGTTTCCTCAGGCAGTTCTTCACTGATGCATACTTCTTCCCAGCTGATTTTATTTAAAATGCAACTTCTAGTTCCCCAATGGCTATTCAGAAATGTAATACCTAATCTACAAGCCATCCTCCAGAATGAGGGAGAGAATTCCTCTCTGTATTCCTCCCTTGAAGTACAGACATTTCAGTCTTTCCTCTGCCAAATGTTGTCTGTACACTGAGAATTTCCATGGGACAAATAAAAAGAGATTACCTAGCGACTTTCCCCAAAAGTATGACTGTAGCAGTGCTCTTGGCCAGAGCATCACCCTTGTGCAGGAGTTTCAGTGCTCCAGGATCTAATGTTAATGATAAGGCTTGTACCCCAAATGTTTGCTGTCATGTCACAACACAGAGGTGTTGCCTGTTGCAATTGAATTGGTTGTTGAAGCAACTTGGATCGTGGCTTTTCCTGCACCAGAACCTCTCCTTGTGCTTTTTAGTTGAGCTGTACCATCTCCAGCACAGCTCATGTTAAGCTGCAGCCCAGCCTGACAGGTCTGGGCTAATTTTCTGCTGTGGCCACTCTGGAATCCCATTAGTGAAAGAGCAAGCTGTTTCTTCCTGCCTTAACTTCAGAGTGCTTTGTTCAAATATTGAATACTTGGGACCAGGGTTTTGAAATATTGATACAGGAGAAAGCACAGACTGTCTCGGTCAAGCCTCGTGCAGGCTTTACTCAGACACCTTGGCGCATGTAGGACCTGTGGGGGAAGCGAAAAGGTCAGTATGACTGGCTTTCTGGGGGTGGGGTGAAGTTGGTGAGGTGTATGGCTTTTAACTGATTGTGTAGGAGAGATTTGCTGGGATGAGATCACTCATGATTTGGCAAAGATAATACCCAGATGCCATCATCCGGAGTTGACTTCTTGCATAGTGTTACCTTTAAGCGGAACACAGAATAATAGACTTACAGAACTGTTTTGGTTGGAAGGGACCTTAAAGATCCCTTCCAACTCCCCTGCCACAGGCAAGGATGCCTTGCACTAGACCAGTTTGCATAAAGCCCCATCCAACCTGGCCTTGAACATTTCCAGGCATGGAACATCCACAGCTTCTCTGGACGACAACCTGTTCCAGTGCCTCACCACCCTCACAGTAAAGAATTTCCTCCTAATATCTAATCTAAATCTACCCTGTCAGTTTAAAGCCATTTCCCCTTGTTCTATCATTACATGCCCTTGTAAAAGTTCCTCTCCAGCTCTTTTGTAGGCCCCTGTTAGGTACTGGAAGGCTGCTATAAGGTCTCCCCAGTCTTCCCTTCTCCAGGCTGATCAACTATCTCAGCCTGTCTTCATAGGAGAGGTGCTCCAGTCCTCTGATCATGTCTCTCCTCTGGACTTGTGCCAACAGGTCTATGTCCTTATTTCGAAAACCCGAAGACTGGCTGCAGTAATCCCGTCGGGGTCTCACAAGAGCAGAGCAGAGGAGGAGAATCACCTCGACTTGCTGGTCACACTCCTTTTGATGCAACCCAGGATGCATTTGGCTTTCTGGGCTGTGAGTGCACCCTGCCGAGTCACGTTGAGCTTCTTGTATGTCAACATCCCCCAGTCCTCCTTAGGGCTGCTGTCAATGCATTCTTCTCCCAGCCTTTATTTGTGCTTGGGATTGTGCTGACCTTGCATTTGGCCTTGTTGAACTTCATGAGGTTTCCACAGGCCCACCTCTCATACCTGTCAAGGTCCCTGTGAATGGCATCCCTTCCCTACAGCCTGTTGACCTCACCCCACAGCTTGGTGTCATTGGCAAACTTTCTGAGAGTGCAGTCAAACATGAAGCCTGCCAATGTGATGTTCAGGATTATTCCCTGGATATTTGCGAGGTTCTGCTGCCCTTTGCATGTGACAGTGGTTTCAGCCAAAACTATTTCATGGGGAAGAGAAAAAATGGAACATGTAAATTATAGTCTTGAGTCTTTTATTGATAATTATGTGTACTGAATAGTCTCCTTTTCCCTTTTTTGTCAAATCTTTTCCAAAGGCCACTTTTCTGTTTATGCTTTAGTGATGTTTGCAGTGATGACAGACATATGATGTGTACATTCTTCAGTGATTTTATTATATGTAAATCTTCCCAGTGTATTAATTTGATATAAAATGATCTCAGTGGCCTCTGGGCTCTGTTAGAGATTCCAGAGCTGTGGGGAAAGGGGCTTGTGTATCCATACCATCTCTTGCACTACGCTAAGCTCTGCAGGCAGCTCTCCCAACTTGCTAAATCCATAGTATGACTGAGGAACAAGACAGCTTGCTTTGCCTTGATAGTAGCAGATTGATGAATTTGGCTGGAGATTTTTTCAGCTGTAACAATCACAGGAATTGTCATGGTGGCAGTGGAAGAATGGAATCCTTTGTACAAACATCACAGACCCCTTTGGGAGAGCACGTCTGTGCAGGAGCATTTCTGTACCCCAAGCAGTGGGCAATGCTTTGTATGACATTGCTGTGGGTCAGCCTGCGTAAGTTTTGGAGAAACATGGCATAGCTGTAGTAGCTGTTTTACATAGCCTTGTTTTCTAGAAATGAAAGTGATAACAGCAGGATTGCCAGCATTAACTCTTCCACGCGCAGCTTTGTGTTTTCTGTGCTCTTTCAGGATGATGAGAATGTTGGACAGAGAATGTTGGACATTTGACCACTACAGTCTTGGCATGAGCCACAGCACACTAGGGATGAGAGACGCCAGGGCCCTGGGAACCTCTGGCTGTGTGTACACATTGAATTCCCTTAATGGACAGCAGTAAGAGTAAACACTTGGCTTTGGCTGATTTGTTTTTGTTTTTGATTTTTTTTTCCTTCCCCTTTACATGATTTCTTCTGCTGTGAGAAGTGACGATGTTGCAAACAACCCATCTGCGTTTTTGCAACACCTCCTCTGTTCCTTGATTATTTTAGTTTGTTGGTGTCACTTTGCATGTTTATACTATTTTCAAATGTTTGTGTCACTTTCCTCCCATCTTCTTCT
>NW_016691936.1:0-3547 GCF_001604755.1 Lepidothrix coronata | reverse complement strand
AAAAAAAAAAAAAAAAGAAAAACCAGCCCAGCCCGGGCTCCAAGGCAAGGCAGTGAGATACCTCAGGGTGTTTGTGTGTTTAACCAGCTCGGGTCTTTAGTAAAATCAATCTGAGTGGAACTACGGGAGTATTTCACTAGGAGATGATGAGAGATTAGAACCCAAAGCAGATCTGGCTGCACTGACACTACGTTAGAGACTCGTGGGGATCCGTTCGCCAGAGAGTTAATTTGGAATCAAGGGAATCACAAAGACAGAGCGTTATCCCTGCGTGCTGTTCCCAGGCCCGGAACCGACAGGGCTGACTGCGGAGCTGCCTCTGGAATGGGCTCTCCCGAGGCAGGAGACTGTCGGGGAGTGTCACCGGTCCCAGAGCCAGAGTCAGATAAAGTGATCGCGATTATTAATTACTTGGGTCTCGTCGCGCCTCCGCTCTCCTCCGTCACCCGGTCACGCAGGAGAGCAACCCTTTCCTGTTTTTCCTGGCGGCTCCCGGTTCCCTAGTGGTGGTTGGAGTGGGAGGGGCGGCCCTGGATGCGGAACACATGGATGTGCAGGTGGGCGGCGATCTGGGAGCAGACGCTGACGCAGTAGCGGAGCAGGTCCAGCAGGGACAGCACCTGCGGGACGGACAGGCTGGGATCCCATTCCCGGCATTCCCAGGGACACGCTCCGATCCTATTCCCGGGATTCCCAGGGACACGCTCGGATCCCGCTTCCCGGAATCGCCAGGGACACGCTCACATCCCCTTCCCGGGATTCCCCCCGCAGCGGGACAGGCCCACACGCTCCGGGATTCAGCAGCGGGGCTGGTCTGCATTAATTTAACCTTCAGATCTCCGGGAATACTCTTGGAATCGCAGACTGGTTGGGCTGGGGGGACCTCAGAGCTCATCCAGGTTGGAAAAGAGCTCTGGGATCTTCCCAGGCCTGCCCCAGGCAGGGACCCCTCCTACCATCCCAGGGGGCTCCAAGGTTATCCAGCCTGGCCTTGGACACCCCCGGGGGATGGGGAGTCACTCCAGGAACAGTTTCTGGGGATGTTGAGCTTTCTTCCAGCCCTGTGACAACACAATTCCAGCCTCTGACTCTCAATTCTCCAGTCAGAGGAGGGAAAAGAGTCACAGCAGCTCCAGAGATCCTGGGAAATGCCCCCTTACCTCTGTCATCATCATTATTATTTAATATTAAATAAATATATCAATATTATATAGCAATATAATTATATAAATAATAATAATGTTAAATAGTATTAATAATATCCTCCTAGCTGTTATTAATACTACTAGAATAATTAATATTTAATCATAAATATGCTCCTGGATAATAGAATAATATCGTTAAATATAATAATATAATAATTTAATAATAGTTTATAGTTATTATCATCATCATCCCGAGATATTTCAAGGAATCCAAATTTCTCACTTTTCATAAGAATATTTTACTGGGGGAGGGGGAATTCCCCCACATAAATGGTATTAAAAAAAAACAAAACCAAAAACCCTAAAATAACTTAAAAAAACCATTAAAATAACCTAAAAATGAAGAATAAAATGAAGAATGAAATTAAGAACAAAATGGAGAAGAAAATCATGAAGAAAATTGAGAATAAAATCGAGAATAAAATGGAGAATAAAATGGAGAATGAAATGGAGAACAAAATGGAGAATAAAATGGAGAATAAAATGGAGAATAAAATGGAGAATAAAATCAGAATAAAATCAAGAACAAAGTGAAGAATAAAATTAAGAATAAAATGGAGCATAAAATGGAGAGTAAAATGAGAATAAAGAATGAAATTTATAAAATAAGATAAAATGAAAAATAAAAAGTAAAAAAATATAAAAAATAAAATAAAATAAAAATAAAAATAAAAAATAAAATAAAAATAAATTAAAAATAAATTAAAAATAAAAAATAAAAATTAAAATTAAAATAAAAATCAAATAAAACAGGTCCCCTCCCTGTCCCAGCCCCGTGCAGGTGAGCTGGGCACAAGCAACCCCATCATTAGTGAGAGAACTGATGAGCCCCCACTCACCAGGGCGATCCAGAGCACGAGGTACTCGTCGATGAAGCTGTTGAAATACTGGTCCAGGAAGAGCAGAGCTGGGCCCAGGAAAGCTGTGTCATACAGGTGCATCTCACTCTTGGTCATGTGAGCAACCTACAGGGGAAAGAGAGCTGCTTACAGGGGAAAAAGAGCTTCCTACAGGAGAAAAAAAGAGCATTTTAAGAGAGAAAAAAGAGCATTTTAAGAAACAAGCCCAGGCCAGCCAAGGCAGAATACACAGAGCCAAAAACCCAACCCCAGTTCAAGCCACACAGCTGCAAAATACCCAGTATTTCAATCCTGTTTGAACGTGGGGTTCTACAACTGCAGGAGTTACAAGGTTTGCAGAGAAACAGCTTTTATTTAGAGCAAAGGATGCAGCCCAGGGAAAAACCCAACGTGTTTTCCAGCCCACAACCTGCTCCTCCTGCCAGGAACAAACCAGGGAAAGGGGAGCAGAAAGGTGATTTTTTTTTTTAAGTTGAAAGTCAAATTTGGAAAGTTTAGCTGAGCCTGGAAACAAAATTTACAGCTGCTAAAGCTTCCAATTCAGAGACTTTTGGAGTTTCTCTCTCCCTCCACCTCTTTTTTCCCATTCCATGAGGTCCCCACCTTTCTCTGGGTATGATTTGATGATGTTTTGGTGCCCAAGTGAGGCCTTCCCACCTCACTCCCTGCACAGATGGGCTCCCACGCTCCATCCTCCCTGCACGGCCCAGCTGGAAACGGGTCTTGGGAAGGGATAAACTCTCCTTCCACCAGGAATTCTGTCCCAGCTGCCCCAGACAGGGAGGGTGGGAGGGAGGGGCTGTTGAACCTCACTCACCTGCTCCCTGGGAATCATTTCAACCCTGTTTCCCTCCAGAGCTCGGAGTTAAACCCTCAGTGAGCGTCCCAGAGCTGTGTCACCTCCTCCCTCCCTCTCCACGAGGGGCTTTCCCAGCCCTGTCCCAGCTCTTTCCCAGCCCCTTTCCCAGCTCTTCCCCCACGAGCACAGAACCGCTGTTTTTGTGGTGACCAGGAGCTGGGGGAGCAGAGCTGGGGACCTTCAGCTGCCCTTTCAGACACAGGAGGGCTCTGCTGCAGCTCCAGGCTCCCCAGATCGCCTCCTCGGGGCTCCAAAGGGCACAAGTTACCCACTGGAACCCCCAGGAACTCCCAGTTTTGCCAGAAGTTTCCATGGAGCCTGGAAGGGGCAGGTCCTGCAGCACTCACCACCAGCTTGTTGGTGATCTTGGCGGAGACGCAGCCGAAGGTGAGGATGTAGAGGCAGGGGTGTCTCTCGAAGAGCTGCACGGCCGATTTCTTGTAGATCATCACGGCCAGGGCGAGCACGGCCCCGATGTGCAGGAACGGGGACAGCACGCTCGTGCCCTGGGGACAGGGAATGGGGTCAGGGAGCAAGGGAACCCCCCTGGGCTGGGAAAGGGGGTCAGAGAGCAAGGGAACCCCCCTGGGCTGGGAAAGGGGGTCAGAGAGCAAGGGAACCCC
>NW_016691935.1:0-3553 GCF_001604755.1 Lepidothrix coronata | reverse complement strand
AGGGTTTTGTTCCAGGTTTTTTCTGGCTCTAGCAGAAATGGGCCCCAATGGATCTTCTCTTTTTTTTCCCCAACAAATAACGGATGTTGACTCTTAACACAACCTGCACACACACTGACACCCAGGCTGTACACAATGACATACCAACCACTTTTGGCAGTCCATGCAGCCAGGCAAACTCCAGGCAATTACAGACCAAAATGAAACCAGGTGGTTTTAAGGCAAATATTAGGTCTTTCACAGAAGAGCTCAAGTTCAATTTTGACAGACTCAGTCATTATAAATAAAAAAATAATAAAGTAATCAGTCTTAGCAACTTAAGTAGTTTTTAAAACAGCTCCCTCCTACCTACCCACAACAAAAACCAATGGATCCAGGCAGATCTCTATGAGTATGAGCCGATGGCTAAATTAATGTCCACTGTCTTGACTAATGGTACACAAAGCTCAAAAGTCTCCTAATTTTTTTATATATTTCTTTGTGTACTTAAAGGGCTCAATCTAATATCTTACTCATTATAGATTAGAGGCCTAAATCAGTTGGCATCTAATCCAAGCTCCATCAAATTTAAGGCCATCCCCACCCCAAGGTAGGATTATCACCAATGAACACTGAAGAGAGACACTAAAAGATGCTGTATCAAACCTCCCAACCAATGCTCCCTGCATCCCATCGGAGAGATTACCTCTGGGCTATCATCTCATCTATACAAGGTATTAAAAGGCTACAGACATAATCGTTAATCACAAAGCAGTCTGTTTCAAGGCAAGGCTTCCTACTCGCAGACTCCATTTTTCCAGTCTCTGTACACACTGAAAAGCCAGTCTATTAGAGGACTACTCAAAGCAAGAAATATCAATTCTAAACAGTTTTCCAGTTTAAAAGCTCAGCTACCATTTTTGATGCTTGCCCACATCCGTGAAAGAATCATGCAGGACATACAGGGCTTCAGACTGACAAATAAGCTTCAAAAAATAGTTCATCTGGGAAACCTGCAACTGTGATGCCTAAACATTTTCCTACCTCATGCCCCAGGACACACATTAAAAAGAGGGCAGTTGCCACCTCCTTGGCAGCATACAACCAGTGACTGCACATCCATCAGACTGGATCACTCAGGCTGCATCCATGCTGGGAGCACCACCACCAACCACAAGGCTCTGACAGTGAGCGTTCTCTTCTGCAGCTGTAACTACAGGCCATTACCTTTCACATAAAATACATTTACAAGTAAATAAATGTATAAAATACCAAATGATTTAGTGGCATATTCTCCAGACAAACACTGCTATCTACCCCCAAAAATCAAAATTAATTGGAGGAGGAAGAATCTTCTGATTTATATAGCCCTATATTGTAAAATGGCACTTGAGTGACAGGCAATTACACTTCAAGCAATTTCTATTATATAGTGTGTAACAGAACAGATACAGCAGAAAGGAGAAAAAGGCAAGCCTAAATACCCCAAGAAATAAAATGTGTGCACTGTCTGTGCGATCAGTGCAAACATAACCACAAACATTTGCATTACAATAGTGCAGTAAATAACAACCTCACAGATGAGACATTTACAGCCACATTAGTAAATACACTTTCATGTCTCACAGAGAGGATGGCAATTTATTAAACCACCCAAATAAGACGTTTCGCAATCACCAGTTGTGCTTTAATTAGGAAGGATCCTTCTGAAAGAAAAGCAGAGGGCTAGGTGAGCCAGCAGGCCCTTTGCACCCTACATATCCAGGAGCTATGATTCACCCCACTTCAGACTACTCGCTGCATAGAGGTTTAAACCCTTTGATGAGCACGTGGACATGGCCTGAAAGACAAGGCTGCAGGCCAAGACAAGCCCATCACACCCTGCTCCCCACAGCCCCACACCTCAGAGCAGCGACAGTGCACCAGCCGCAATAACTGCGTTTTGGAATGGTGCCACTTCGTTGGTGCAGTTTGTTTGCTACATTTATTTATTTCCAGCTGAGCTATGGGACGGATTTCCCATACAGAAACGCTTGTAGTTTTATTCAGAAGAGAAATAGGAGGATGTCTGTTACTCCGTAAGAGAGGGGAGATGGATTCCTGCTAGAATATGACGTGCCACATGTCACCTCACAGCCCAAGCCCCGTCACAGCAACAAAGACTTTTCTCTACTCAGCTCCTCATCCCAAGAAGTGGCAGATCCAAATATAACCCATATGGAGGAAGATTGTTCAGTGGTACAGAACAATAAAGATTATTAAGGGAAGGGGAATATGATCTATGCTGCTGGCAGCCTGGGAGGCAAATTGAAAAGTGGCCTGAAGTGAGCCCACCCACATATTTGTATTCCCAGATAAACAAAGTGAGCATGTTCCTAGCACAGACACCTGTGAGGAGGGCCTGAAAGCTGGAAACTGGCACTGCAGATCTGGGATGACCACGAGATAGATATTCATCACTCATGAAAGTCTCAAGTCCTTCAAACCCTAGGAAAACAGCTAAGAGCCAGGATTAGTATTTTAAAGATGAACAGCTGGTTAATGTTTAATACCTGTCCCACTTGTCATCTGAAATCCTTCCTGAAGGGAGCTGAGTTCAGATGAGACAGGGACTTTAGTCTTTGACATGAGGTCAGTTGCCATCAGAGCTCCTGCCAGCCCTGATTAAAGCTGATGGGTTGAGAGCCAGGCACTACAACAAGCAGAGGTGGCTGCCACAGGTCCCACCCACCCTCCTCCCCCAGCACAGGGGACATGAAAGAGCTGCACCATGTGCATCAGGGTTAGAATGGCATCAAGTAAGGAAAGTCTTTGGGGCTTGTGCTTTGGTACAGACTTTGGACAGAAGCCCTCTCAAAACCCATGCCATTTTGAAGTCTGTTTTTGATCTTTGGTTGTACTGAGAAATAAACACCCCAACAGATCTTGGTCATCAGTTTTCAATGGCAGCCTCTCTTCCCACACCTCTTGAGTGCATGGACAGCAGGATGGGAACTGGAGGAGCAAAGTCCTTCCCCCTGTAAGAGAAGATCAGGTTCATGACCACCTGAGGAACTTGAACAGACGTAAGTCTATGGAACCCCATGAGATGCATCCCACAGTCCTGAGGAAACTGGTTGATGTAGTTGCCAAGTCACTCTCCATGGTATTTGAAAAGTCATGGCAGCCAGGAGAAGTCCCAGGTGAGTGCAAAAGGGGACCAGAAGAAAGGAGGACCCTGGGAACTACTGGCCTGTCAGCATCACCTCTGGTCCTGGAAAGATCATGGAACAGATCCTCCTAGAAGATGTGCTAAGGCACATAGAGGACAGGGAGGTAGTTTGAGACAACCAACACGGCTTCCCCAAGGGCAAGTTGTGGCTGATGAACCCCATGGCTGTGCACGATGGGGTGACTACATCAGTGGACAAGGGAAGGGTTACAGATGTCATTTATCTGGACTTCTGTAAAGCCTTTGACATGGTATCCCACAACATCCTCTCTAGACTGAAGGGAGATGGATTTGATGAGATGGCTGTTAGATGGACAAGAAACTGGTTGGAAGGTCACATCCAGAGGATAGTGGTCAATGGCT
>NW_016691934.1:0-3553 GCF_001604755.1 Lepidothrix coronata | reverse complement strand
TCAGGTTTAGGGGTGGTGGGAGATTCAGCCTCTGTTGTTGGCGCCTCAGTTGCCTCAGGTGTTGTGTCTTCAGGTTTTGGGGTGGTGGGAGATTCAGCCTCGGTTGTTGGTGCCTCAGTGGCCTCAGGGGTTGTGTCTTCAGGTTTAGGGGTGGTGGGAGATTCAGCCTCAGTTGTTGGTGCCTCAGTTGTTGGCGCCTCAGTTGCCTCAGGTGTTGTCTCCTCAGGTTTAGGGGTGGTGGGAGATTCAACCTCGGTTGTTGGTGCCTCAGTTGCCTCAGGGGTTGTGTCTTCAGGTTTTGGGGTGGTGGGAGATTCAGCCTCAGTTGTTGGTGCCTCTGTTGCCTCAGGGGTTGTGTCTTCAGGTTTTGGGGTGGTGGGAGATTCAGCCTCGGTTGTTGGTGCCTCAGTGGCCTCAGGGGTTGCGTCTTCTGTTGGGGGGATGTTGGTAGAGTCCACTTCAGTCACTGGTTCCTCGGTGGCATCAGGGGTCATATCTTCTGGCTTCTCCGTGGTGGGAGGGTCTTCTTCAGTCACTGGTTCCTCAGTGGCCTCAGGGGTTGTGTCCTGTTCCTTTGGGGTGGTGGGTGGGTCTGTCTGGGTAGTCAGTGGCTCTGTGGCTGCAGGGGTTGTCTCTGCCGGTTCTGTAGTTGGAGCAGGAGTGGTCTCTGGGTTTTCCAGTCCAGTGCCAGGATCTATAAGGTAAATACAAATGAGTTTCAGCCATTGGCATTGCTGTGCATGTGGCTGTGGTGTATAAATGTATTGCACATCTGGGCAATAGGGAGTATTGTTGAATACCTGTATTTTTTTAGAAGGGCAAAACTCCCCTGGGCAGGGTTCCACAGGAGTCCCTGTGGTCCCTGGGGGACTGTGCAGCAGCCTGGCTCAGTTGAAGTCATCCCTTTGCTAAGCTGTGTCTGCCCCAGGGGCTGTGCTGCAGGGTTTGGTTTGGTGCTTGTAGGTGAGGCTGCCTTCTGGTTCCTGCCTTTTCCATGCTCTGAAATACAGTTCTTCTAACAAGGCACTGCCCTTCTCAGTCTGTTATTTTGATTTATCCCACTGTCCTTCAACATAACTTTACACCGATGAGCTGAACTTGGAGGAGAGAGGTTGGGAAACAGGAGGAAAGTAATTCCTGAATACAGAACCCTGACTGTATCTCCTACTGTGTCTTTATATCTTGGATGGTTTTCCTCTTTGTGATTTATGGCTTTAAGATTCTCTTTACTTGTATTTATAGTTACATTGACTTGGGTCAAATTATTTATGTTCGGCAAAAAGGAACAGTAAATGTTTCTGCATTTCAATCTTCAAGTATTCTCTCTCTGAAGTTTTGCTGTTTAGCTCTGTTTTCACACAGGTTTTGTGTTTGGTATGAGCAGAGCATTACAGAATAGGTTTTACTCCCACCCAGCAAGTCTGAAATACCATAAGCCAACTGGCATTCTGCTAATGGTTATTTGAATTTCCTTCATTTTCTTTCATTTAACCCAGTATATTGATCTTTTTTTTTTTTAATAGGAAATTGCAACAGCAGAAGCATAAGTACTCCAAATTTAAAACAATTAAAAAAAAAACAAAAGGGGAGGTGTGTTAAAATATTGACCAGCCAGTACTGACTTCTGGTCTCATTTCATTCTTCTTACTTCAGGTTTCAAGTTCAAACTGATCTCCTGAGTTATCACTTCAAATGCTGAAACACAATACCAGAGAACACAGCAAAGCAACATATTTTCCAGTCAGAAAAAAACAAATCAAGTGTTCTCTGAAGTTGCATAAGGCCTGGCTTGATTAAAGCTAGAGAAACCTGCTAGGACACTTTCCTATCTTGGTCCTGACAGTTCCTCACTGTCCCAAAATACAACACCCTTCCTGTTCCAGCCATGGACCTTGTCCAGAACTGACAACGGTCTGTTACACATTTTGGGAAGATGTGTGTGAAAATCCATCAGAGACACCGGAGACATCACCACACTCCACCATCTGTGCTGGGTGAACTCTCCCAAATCCTGAGGGCTCGGTGAGGTAATCAGTTTATAAACCGAGTGCTTCCAAGCTTGGTAACTGTCTGGTAATGTCTAGGATTGGCTTCCTATTTCCAGAGCAGGAAAATGGTCTTTAATGTTCCTTCAGGTAACGCCCATCCTGTTCCATCCATACCCTTGCCTACCTTCCGCAGCTTCCTCTGGCGGCTTTTCCTCATCGGTGGATGACCTTTTAGATGTCGCTTTGTTCTCGGGGGGAGTCTCTGGGGCTGGCTTTTCTGTGTGTGCTGAAAGAGATAAATACTCCCATTAACAGGTTGTTTTTTCTTTGTGGGTACTTGGTGTCAGCTGCCTGAGAAGACAGTGATTACAAAATGGCAGTGACCATCTTCCATATAAATCTAAGCTTCTTCCTATCTATAGGATTCTTTACACTGTTATTTATATGAAAATGTGCAAAAATACCCTTTGGATCCCCAAATGTTTCATCACATATGGGAGTGTTGTTTTACCCAGAAATTTGAGGTGAGGCATTCTTGGCTAATGGCAATTTTGAGGTGGGAAAAAGGTGAATTCTGAATGGAGTTCTACATTCTGAAAATTTGTCTTTTTTTTTTTTTTTTGACTACAGATGACTTGGGACTAAGTTGCTATAGTGGAACTTGAAGAGTTGTCATGTTAGCCAAGCATTTACTTTGATAATCCCCTAAAGATTCAGTTACATTGTAGTTCTCCAGATGTGATAATTCTACACAAATGATCTTTTTTGAGAGACATCTCAATAGAAATAGTTCTCTTGAAGGAGACAGGCATGGACCAAAGAAAAAACACAAGGTATCAGTATTAAGCTAACTTCTAGTAGGCTGAGTTTTAGGAGAAACAGGAAGTTGTGTTCAGATTTTCCAGCTCTGAAAAGTGTGTGGGGTTTCACTTGCAACCAGTAAGAGCCAGATAACATTTTGTAATTAATTGTTGGGTCAAATTGTACAATTGGAAATGAGCTACTAGCTTAGGCTTGTAGAACTTGTTAGTTGTGAAGGAAGTGTGCTGGAGCTCAAGGAACTGGCTGAATTTTTTTATCCAGCTGAAGGAGTTGGTAACTGCCAGAGGTGTGTCAGCTTTTGATGAAATGAATGGGATTTTTTTGTCTCAAAGTGATGACCATGGTGTCAAAGGATTTATTTTCACAGCAAACTCAAAGCAAGGAAGGTTGGGTGTTGGACTATATCCTGGAGCTTTTATTGAGGGACAAAAACTGTGGTTGTTGAATAAAATCATTTTGGGAGCTGAACTGGCTTTCAGAGCAGTCAGTAGTGGTGGAGGGGAATGTTTTGGTTAGTCCTTAGCTGTGCATGTGTGTATTCAGGGGATAAGGGGCTTCTGGAGGGTAGGGAAGGTAATGGTGATATCTAGATAGATGATGTACATTTGACTTTGCTGTACAGAACAAAATGTTGAGAGGATGCTAAAACAGCAAATCTATTCCAAGAGGTTTAGCAGGTTTCTCAGTTATTCACACATAATATAAATACTCAAATATTGAGTACAGTGGTAGGCTGGCTTTGA
>NW_016691933.1:0-3554 GCF_001604755.1 Lepidothrix coronata | reverse complement strand
TATTTAAAAGCTGTGCTGGTGACCTGAGAAATAAGTCTTGTAACTGTTCTTGACTGTTTGTGCTGATATTGGATAAGAACCTTTCTGGGGTCAACACTGCAACTACTCATGTACAAACCTCGTAAAGTGGAGTGGAACAAGTCTTAAGTGCCACATTGCTCAAGTTTGTAGTTCTCTAGTAGAAGAATACCAATATTAGCAGTACAACTCGTGGAAGAAACTCTGTTTAGCTGAATGTGTAGAAAAGCAAGTAAATGGGCCAGAGCTTCAAAGGCAATGTCTGCAGATGCTGCTTGATTTGCTGTAGGTGCTGAAAGTGAGGTAACCAGTCCAACTGGCCTAAGACCTGTCTATCAGAGTATATGGGTGAATATTTGAATTGTTAATAAATACCACCTAATTAAGGATTACATAGTAAACCGATAAAGTACTGGTCTGGAAGACCTTAAAGCAGCTTCCTGAAATTCAGTGACTGCCACGAGAATAGACAGGGCATCTCAGGTTCTACCTCTGAGGGACAGTGTTCCAGAAGCAGGGACTAGAGTAGGAGTGTGGAGACATAAAAAACCTTCACTGCCTCATTGTGCTTCTCCTTCCAGGTCAGGCATGGCTGTGATTCAACCTGCTGGGGGCCGGGACCGAGTGGCTGCTTCCAAACCCTTCTGCACAGGGCTATCGATGAGAACAGTGAACAGATCGGATGCTTCCTGATCCGCAGGTCAGGGGCTTCCCAAACCTTCTGATGGGCACATGTATGTCCCTGGGATAAGTTCACTGAGTGCTATCTTAAGTCAGTAACAAGTATGTGCTTCCTCAGGCTTTTGGTGGGTGGGACTTCAGGAATTCTGACTAATCTTAGACACATTCTGTTATCTCTGTTAGCATCATGGTCTTGCTGACCAGAGTCAAACTAAAACCAGGAGTTTGTGCTTTTGTAGGATGTGTCAGCAGTTGCTGGATCAGCTCTTGTAGAGTTTTTTCTGACCCTTTTTGAAACAGTTCAAATCTGGATGAATGAATTGACTGTTGTGTTTCAGTGGGTGTGATGTGAATAGTCCCAGAAAGCCGGGCCCGAATGGAGAAGGAGAAGAGGAAGCTCATGATGGACAGACACCCCTACACTTGGCAGCCTGCTGGGGACTAGAAGAGGTGATCCAGTGCCTTCTGGAGTTTGGTGCCAATGTCAATGCTCAGGTGTGTGGAGAAACAGTGCACAGCTTTTTAAAGTTGATTCTCTGCCTCTAATGTAGTGAAAACAAACTTTCCTCTTAGTGGTGTGTTTTGCTTGATGGGGAAAAGAACATCCTGCTCTTAGAGCTGAGCCAGTGCAGCTCTGCTTTCTCTCCTGTCCCTTGTTATCAGGCCTAGGGCTTATCTGCCCATATGGTGGGTTAATTCAGGAAGCTGTGCTGAAGGAAAATAATGGTACAGTGTTACATTTCTGATGTAATGATTAGAATTCAGCTCCTCTGTCCTTACTGTGAATTAAAGGAAGAAGCAGGGCTCTATTCTGCTTCATTTAATCATTAAATGAGCTACAGTGTAAAACTCCATAATACTCCACTTTGGTGTGTTTGGGAAGTGTCTTCTGTTACTGAGTAAACTGAGGTGATGTAAGTATGAGTTACACTTCATTTTTGATTACACAGTAATCCTCAGACAGAAGCTTGACAGATAAGAACAAAGGAGATGAATGGGTAACATTTCTAGGTCCTGATGCTGTTGAAAGTGAGATCAGAATGAATCACAGAACACAGTCACAGAGCAGCCATGGCTGTAAACTGCTGCTTGATGCAGACAAACGATTAAACACCTCAGTTGAATTTGCTGTTAAATTTGAATGCTCATCTCTGCCCCCAAAATGACTATGTGGGAGATGTTACACTGAGCTACTTAAATGGCTCTGTAGCACAGGATTGAGGTCAACCTGTTTGGAGAAACAAATCCCAATTTGCTTTCCTTGCCCTGTGGATTTTGAGCTCCCACTGCAGCTCTTTGGTGTCCCTGCTGAAGGCAGCTGGGTGTGTCACAGAACTAAACTGTCAAGCTTGCTTGACCCTTCAGAATTAGGGAAGAATTTGTGTATTACTGAATCTTCACATAAGAAACTTGCTGGTTTCCTTCTAGGATGCAGAAGGAAGAACTCCAATCCATGTTGCCATTAGCAACCAGCATAATGTTATCATTCAGCTGATGATTTCACATCCAGATATTAAGCTGAATGTACGTGACAGGCAAGGAATGACTCCCTTTGCTTGTGCCATGACATATAAAAATAATAAAGCAGCTGAAGCAATCTTGAAGAGGGAGCCAGGAGCTGCTGAACAGGTAAGCTGGGAGTGTTCAAACCATGCTGGTTCTGTTACTAGTTTGTGGTAACAGTTGTTCCACAGGCCAGTTCTGCTTCAGCCTTTTGTGTCTGTACATGCAATCCGTTTGCCAGATGCCAAATTGTCTGTTGCAGGATTTATTAGGGAACTGTAGGGTGTGAGTCCTATGTGTGAGTAAGAACATTAAATTTTAGTGTCTTGTCAAACCTTGTCAGTACTAAACTGAGGAACAGGCATATGTGTATATAAGGAGAACATTCTAACTCTGCTCTTGTCTTGTGCTGGACTAGTACAGAAATAATCTATTACCCAGCTCTCCTAAAGCTATCCAAAACAGAAAACCTGACCTAAAATAGCTGAAAAATAGATGCTATGCTGCCCTGCTGAACTATAAAATCTCCAACTGTATCTTCAGGCTTCTGGTGTGACCCTTCAGGCAGCTGTTCAGGAGATCCTTCCTACCCTGTGTAAGTTTAATTACTAGTAAAGTATTTCAGTGCTTAGTGAGCTCTTATTATATCTAAAACATAGTTATAAATACAAGTAGTTCTGGATATGCTTTAACATCAGCTTCGAGGCAAAGTTGAACAACATGTACTTGGTATTAAGCCAAAATGAATTCTCAGGTTGCCCAGAGAAGCTGTGGCTGCTCCATCCTTGGAAGTGTTCAAGGCCACGTTGGACAGGGCTTGGAGCAACCTGGGATAGTGGAAAGTGTCCCTGTCCATGGCAGGGGTGTTGGAGCTGGATGGTCCCTTCCAACCCAAACCATTCCATGGTTCTGTGAATACACTTTGCATCAGTGTGGCAGGATTGCATGTTGCTTCCTTCTCCTGGATTAACTGCCAGATTGACTCCAGCTTGTTTCATTTAACTGAATTTATCATTAACTGCTGCTCAGTGCTTCACTACAACAGCTGTTAACCTTTTGTCTGTCTAACAATACTCTCCAGTGTGTGGTCAAGCAATGCCCAGGTTATAAAGTGGAAATAAAGCAGTCTGCAGCAGGCTTGAGTGAGTAGTTGCATCAGATAACTGAACTGAGAGATCACCTGATAGATGTGATTAACAGATAAGTCTCTCGTGTCAGCCAGTGAAAGGAACAAGATTCTACAGTTCAAGTAGATGGAGCAAATGTCTCTTAGTGAAAATGTGTCCTGCTACATAAAACAACTTGTTCTGCAGCAGTAATGGATTTAATTTCACGTGCCCTTTCTGCCACAG
>NW_016691932.1:0-3560 GCF_001604755.1 Lepidothrix coronata | reverse complement strand
GCCTGCTCCTTGTTAACTCAGCTTGTGTAGCTGGAGGGTCGCTGTGCGTGGTGGTGGTTGGACTGTCTGGAAGGGGAGCCCAGTGTAGTCTGAAGTTCTCGTGCTGGGTTTTGTACTTTTTGCACACTCATTTCTCTCCGTGAAAGTTTTACTCTTCTTGGCTTTCTCCTGTAATGCATGAAGACAGGTGAAGGGCTCTTAATTTTTGGTGGCAGAACAGAGAGGGCTGCGCGCAGAGTGTTGTCACAATGTTTTGACAAAACCGACGAGGTAAACAAGCGAAGTTCCATTTTTATTCCCGATTCCTTCTGCTGTTGCCATCTCCTGTGCTGCTTGCAACAATGAAAGAGAGTTTCAGCCCAGAGCTTTTTTCAAGCCTGTGGTTCCTTTTACTCTGCTCGCTTGCACATGATTTAGCTCGTTGGCACCGCGAAACGTGCGTGGGTTGTGAGCGTGGCAAGGAGATACGTATATAGAGTTTAAAGCTAGTTAAGGTTAATTTAAATGGACTTCCAAAATTATAACCTTTGTTAAAAGCCTGTTTTACCCAGAGCCTAATTGTTGGGCCTGAAGTTCATGGCTTTTTTTTTTTTTTTTTTTTTTTTTTTTTTGGAGTTTCTTCTGCGTGTTTCGTTGGGTTTTTTGTTTGCTGGTTTGTTTTTTTTTGGTTTGGTTTGGGTTTTTTTCCTTCTTTTAACGCACGTTCTGTATGTTCAAGGACTTGATGAATGATAACGAAAGACTAAAATGACTGTAAAGATTCGTGGGATTTTGCTCCTGGTTGTTTTAGTTTTCATTTTTTATTTTCTTTTTTTTTTGTTTCTGCTTTTTTTTGGTTTAATTTTTATTTTCCCGGCGGTGCTCGGTACTTTACCAAGGCTCTGATATCTCAGTATTTAAAGCAAAGTACAGAAAACCCTGTTTAATGTTAGAAGAAGAAAGGTATATTTGACCATATGTGTTGTTTTAAAAAAAGACAGTATGCTCAAATGTGCCAAGATACCTAATTCCTGAGAAGTATGCCTTATATTTTCCTTGATGATATGCTTTTAAATGTCTTGTAGAATAGGTCCAAGAGCATGATAAAAGCTACTTTATAATGACTACGTGCAAGAAAACTTGAAATTCATTGCAATACTGACATTATTTTATTTTTAAGTTAAAAGGACACTGTCAAGTAATTTACCATTGAAACAACCACCCTTTAAGTGGTTTAATGGTAACGGAGAAACGTCCTCCGAATCCAAATTCTGTTTTTTTTTTTGTTAAAAGAGAAAAAAAAAAAAAGTTAAATTGCTCTGCCTTTGAGAATTTAAATTAAAAAAAAAGAAACAACAAACAAAAAAAGAAACAGCGCGAGCCGCTGTTGATTCCTGCCTCTTCTTTGCGGTCCCGCGGCTTCCCGGGAGCCGGGGGGACTGTGGCCCGACCCCTCCGGGGGTGCCCTCCGAGGCTCGGGCCGGGCGGGATGCGCGGAGCCGATGCAGGAGCCCGGCCGCGGGATGTCGGGAGCGCCCCGAGCTTCCCGCCGGGCGCACCCCGGACACGGCAAAGCGCCTTTTTTTTTTTTTTTTTAATTGGAAAATTTAACTGAGAAAAAAAAAAACAAAAACAAACAAACGAAAAAAAAAAAGAAATAAATACTTGACAGTGTCACTTTTTTTGTGCGTATCCCGCGCAGGGGTTGAAATGTGCTGGGGGTAGCGCTGCCGGGAGAGCGGTTCCCAGCCTGTCCCGGGATGTGGGAAGCGCAGAGGGGCTGCCCGACGGGCAGTGGGTGGATGCATAGCCCACCCTGAGAGCCAGGCAGAGCTGCTGCCGGGGATTTAACCCCTGCTCAGAGCCGACCGAAAACTTCTTTTTTTTTTTTTTTGGTTTGGGTTGGGTTGGGTTTGGTTTTTTTTGGGAGCAATTACTTTGTTGCCTTTAAAAATAGCACTGTAACCACCTTTTTTTATGATTAGCTGTAGTGTAACCTTTGTCCCTTCAAACTATGCAAGCTATGAAATGTAAATTAGGGATCAGTTAAAGATAGTTGACTATATTCAATCAGATGACATTCATGCACTAACTGGAGTATATACAGATAAAGCTATTAGAGTGACTTGTATGCTAACAGCAAGATATAACATACCTACCTATTCTAAAAAAAATGACTATTAATATTGTATAACAGGACTGTGGGGGTTGGGAGGGAATGTTATCTCTTATCTTCTTAAAAGGGGATTTAAGATTTTTATAACTGTTTTTTCCATCAAACTTTAATATTTTTGTCAAATTTTTAGGTATTTAATTTGTAAAATAGATTTTACTTTGTACTGGCGTACAGAAAATAGGGGTTGATTTAAACTTTTTTGAAGCCAAGTGATCAAGTACATTTGTAATAAAAAGTCAATGGATCTATATCAGTCGTACTCACTGTTTTCATTTCTTGTACGTTCTAATGCAGTGGCGCTGAATGTCTCCCAAGGAAAAAAAAAAAAAATTGGGGAGGGGGGTGGAAGGAGAAGGCAAAAAATGTCAGCGTTGATGCTGCCAATTGATGCGACTTTGTGTGGGCAAGTGGCCCCTGGTCAGTGGAGATTTGGTAGATATGCATTTTTCCTTAAAAAAAAAAAAACCACAGTGCACTTTTTCCGGAAGGGTTTATGCAAACCTGACGTTTTTGGCATGTCTGCACTTCATGCTTCCACCTTGGCACCCGTAAACTCTGTAAAGCCCCCCCCCCCCCCTTTGGGAAGCGCCTTTCGCTGGCACTTCAGAAAAAAGCAAAACCAAGCAAAGCAAAACTCTGATTTCTTCTAAGGCGGTGAACTACGGCACGTGACGGTTTTGCACCCGCACATGTTGTCTCCCTTCCTCAAAGGTCTGCCACTTGCTTTTCTCTAAGTTCAACAGGTCATACTTTTTTGGGTTTTTTTTTTGTTGTTTGTTTTTTTTCTTTTTTAAGTAAAATTGCCAAGTGTTTTGGATCGAAGACTTCAGCAGATCCACCGAGTTTGGATCCAACACCTTGCAGAGCACTGACAATTATTTTTTGGTTGCTTGTTTGCTTTAAACCCAGCCCTCCCCTTCCCCGTCCCCTGGGCATATACCAAATCTGATTGACTTGTCTGTGACAGAAGTTGTGGGAGCCAGCAGGGAGAACAATGACATTAATGTACAAGAATGCTAAAACAGGTTTACATTTCAGGGGGCTCTCGTCAAACACGAAAACTCAAAGTGTAACTAGAACCAACCAATTTCCTCGGTCTTGCTAATCTGACGGGTAGAAAGCGAGTTTCTCTTAGGTGAGTTGGAAAGAAGGCAGGGAAGGCAAATTCTTCCACAGCTGTGCAATTTGCTCCTTCAAAAACCTGCTGCTTCTTACTGGATTGAATGGCTTTTGGAGAGGAAGGGCTCTGCCTGGAGCGCTGGGAGTCTCTCTGTTAAAATCACACTGTCAAGGACTTTTGAAATCCCGATTTACATATTTTGTTTTCTTTCTTTTTTTTTTTAACTTTTTTTTTTCCTTTCCTTTTTGCTGGGCTTACCCAAACTTTCCTTTTATTTTCTTCCTC
>NW_016691931.1:0-3563 GCF_001604755.1 Lepidothrix coronata | reverse complement strand
CAGCAAATACACAGAAAGCAAAGGCCTAGCAGAGTAGTTCATTTTTGACTTAGACTGCTAGTGGCTTTGCAGGCATAGGGAAATGGGTTCCAAGTGGTAAGTTACACTTAGAGAAGTATGCAGTCAGTGAATAAAAGTGTTATATATTGGAACCAGCACATTTCATAGCATTCACATGCTGCAGAGAAGACAGTAGTCAGTGCTGTCAGGCTCACTGTTATCCATTCTCATCACTGGGAAGAAAGCACAGTGTAATTAAAAGATTGATCTCTTGGAAACAATGCTTAATAAAAAGAAAAAACTTTAAAGCAATTCCACATTTTCAAATATCATTCTCTACCTAATTTTTCACAATTTGTTTGTAGCCAGCTACAAATATCTAAAAATCAAGCTCAACTCCATGGACTTGATTCTGTTTCCATTCAGTCCAGTACAAGTCCAGAGTAAATAAACCAAAGTTAATTTAGAAACAAAGCAACAAATCTATGAATTAATTAGACCTGGTCTACCGAAGGGTTAAAGAAAAAAAAAATCCCAGTTTCAATTTGCTGGTTTAGCCAAGTCAAGGCAAGAACAGTATTGGCAGAAACAGTATATAGAAGTCATTAAACTTAAAGTTCTGTGTGGAAATTTAATTTTTTTAATGAGTCCTGACAGAGTACTTGAATTTGTTGTTTTAGGGGGAACACAGTTATGATCCTATAACACTCGCTGTTTGGGGATTTTAGTTTTTTCAATACCATGTTAGATATCATATGCTGCAGACCAAATTCTCAACTACTTTAAGTGGATGTAACACCTTTAACTCCAATGCAACTTCATTAGTTCGTGGTACTGCTCAGCACTGACATTTTCATGAAATGTGTTAGTACTAGCCAATGCAATTTAACAACACAAGCACAGCAGTGCTTGGTGTGGGCTGAACGGGACATATTTGTTAATGCTAAGACCTGAAAAGACCATTATGTTGTATAGTCTGATCTGCTGAAAAGCACAGCCCATTCACTGACCCAAAAACTCTCATTAAAATAGATTAGAGTTTGGTCCTGGACATGCACCAGAAATACCATCATTCTTAGGAAGGTAAGAATTATGAAACAAGAATGGACTGAGCTGCACCCATCCATAGCCATCCACATTTGGGGTTCTGGCCTCTTTCCAGCTCTGATTACCTCTCTCTAGCTGTGCATTTAAGAAGAGAAAAAAAAAATTAAAAATTAAAAAATTTAAAACCACACTCTTTAAGGCCTGTAGAAAATCGACTGAAGTACAAGATACGGTAACTAGCAGAACACAAAACCAAAACACACAAAACCAAAGCAGAAAATTTTTTCTTCCTCAATAATCTACACAGTCAGTACAGACTAAAATTCTTTGTGGAATGAATTTGAAAGACTTTTTGTGTCCACTCATCAGGTAAACTATTTCAGCATTTAATTATCCTGTTCCTGTGAAGTGCCTTCTTTGTTCCTTCTCCTTCCTTGTGCTTAGAAAGCTCCCTCTTAGGCTGAAATTGAATTAGTTCAACTTCACCTTCCAGCTACTGAACTGTGATATACCTTGTAACAGTTGCTGTCATAGCACTTTCCATGTTTTAGGACTGATTTTCAGCCATGAAGTCCCCTTCTAATGTTGTCATTGAAGAGACTTGTGCATGCAAATGGTTCAAAAATCTGTTATAAACTACCAAAGGCTCAATTCCAGTTTCACTGCATCATATTACACAAGCCTCTTAAAAGGCTAACAAATAGTTAAGTCTCTGCACATGCTAAATGAGAATGTACGGAACATTTCCTTTTATCATTGTTGAATCTGTCCATTGATTTCACTCCAGAAGTTTCACATCCTCTTTCAATCTCTCTTGGACATTATTCGCTCTATTACCAGTCCTCTTTTCTGAGAAAGTCTGCAAATCACAAGACGATATCACTGTCTAGCATGTCAATAGAAACACTAAAGAGCATCAGGCTCCAGTTTTCAGGGGAAGCTACTAGCAACCATGTCTCTTGCACTCCTGTGCCTTTCTCTGTGTTATCTGGAGACAAGGTAGATATTAATTTAACTAACATGTTTGACACATCTCACATAAGGCAAATTTGCTTAGTTTTAAATCAGAACATAATTTTAGTGTTAAATCAGAATAAGCTCAAGGATCATATAACAAAAAAGCTTCTAATATCTACAAAAACCCTACCAACCCCCTGTCCCTCCACCCCTCTTCCCCCCAAAAAAGAATAGCCTCCCATCACCATTAATGTTTCTGTTTAATACCTGTCTAAAACATAATTCCTGAACATTTGTACATCCTAGCTTATAGTGCTGGCTGAAGTTTATGAAGGAACCACGAAGGAAAGAAGGGAGCAAACAGTCATTTGTCTGCATGGATAGCTATGACCATCCTCACCACTACTGCAGGGATCAGCTCCCCTTTCCCCATTGGACTGAACCATCTCTCCCTTGGTCATATGGGGTAGGTTCATCCCCTAGGTGTGCTCTGGTAGCAAGCCACACCTGGCTACTGCTGCCCCAGCTAGATCTCTTTTTATGTTTTTAGCACTCACATCTATCAGTCACCCAATTGCCCTTCAGCATTTCCCTGATTTCACCGGCCTCCCACAAGGGATCGGCGCACAGTTCACATGCACAGTTATGGGCACTTTCAGAGACTTCACACCAAATGCAAACAGACACTTTCACATCATCCAAGCCAAGTTCTTCAAAATGGTAAATAATAACCGTTTGCTCCACTCTTCACCAGAAGCGTATGATTTATAGCTAGAAAAATAGAATGATATGGTCTAAAAGTTTCTCTCTTCTGCTGGAAGATTGACAGTTCTCTCTGATGGTAGCTTTGGATGTAGAAAGCTCTCAGGAAAACAGAAGCATTAAAAATAAATGCAAGATGCTTCATGCACGTTATAACATACTGAACCTTCAGAATAAATTATTTATACCAAAGGTTGGATGTGCCATAATAGCATCCACCCAGCAGCTAAAAAATGTATAGGAAATAGGAAAGCAAACCACAGAGACTAACAGAGAGAAGACTGCCAGCTACGGCTGCAAGACTTGTAGGAAAAATAACATAATGCTTAACTAAAAGTATTCAAAAAGAGAAAAGGGATTATCAATTCATCTGGATTTTGGTTTTTTTCTCTCCTGATAGTCTACAACAAGAACACAAGACTTTTGAGTACTAGAAATCTGGTATGTTTGTTTATGCTATGCGTCTATATTTCTATGCAAATAAAAAAAGCCCTAGTTGCCAAGCCTGCACTTTTTAAAAAGAGGTACAATTTGAGATTTACCATGCAATAATAACATACAAACTCTTTTAATCAATTATCTCAGTTCTTACATTGCTTTTAGCATTATATTAACTAGCACATTCCGGCAGTAATCCAAGATTAGCCTTGGCCAGGATGCTTTCTGAAGGTAGTTGCAACCTTGCTGCAATCAAATCACCTCTTCCAGGATGGGTTTACATGACAGAGAAAAATCCATTGTATAAGGCAGCAGATAGAGCACAAAGTACACACTCAGCTCAGCACAGTGCTGTATTT